>NC_053027.1:11928651-12145355 GCF_003073215.2 Triticum urartu | reverse complement strand
GAATTCTTTTGATGCTCTTATAACATGCGCCACTCTGGGGATCTCGCAGATCTCGACCTTGACGAACTCCACCTATGCGAAGGCGGCCCCAAGACCGGCAGCAGCAAGTACGGGCTTGCTCCTCTACAAGGTAGACGGCCTCATCCTCTCCTTTGTTTTGACATTTTCCTGTGCACTGCATGGGATAAACTGACTACTAATTTGATGTAATTGGTAGAACACTGAATTTCTTATTGTATATATTAAACAACTAAATTTGTAATTGTCATAACTAAACGATTTGGACACAGATTTTATGCACTTGGTACTTTGCATCTCTCAGTCTGGTGACACTTTAGTATTCTTATGCCTTTGTGCAGATCATGGAAGGAGGTAATCTGGTTTTTGGCAATGAAGTTTTAACTGAGGAAAGAATGGACAGAGGAAACACAACAAAGTGAAAGTTAAAGCGAAAAACAGTTTTCATGACAAACTCTCTCTGCCCAGTCTCCCAGCCATCCATGCATGCTGCATATTAGTCACCTAGAAAAGTCACTGAATACTGCATGGTCACTTAGAGAAATTATGCTGCTGAAATGGTCAGTATACTACATTAAGAGAAACATCACTGGCATTTTGTTAAGAGGGAATGATCCGAAGTGGACAAAATTGCATCAATGCATTTCTCTTCAGAAACAAAATTGCCAACTACTTGGCCATTAGCTTCCAAAATTGGACATGAGCTTTAGTAATTAAATTGGCACGATATGTCTCAATTCTATTTGTTTTGCAGATTGGGAGGATAAAAGGTATAGAGCCCTTTTTTTCTCTTCTGTGGGGTTGCAATTTATTCCTTGCATATCATTTTGTTGCTAGCAACCTAATGTTTGCTTGTTGTAGGACCAAGCAGGTTGGGGAAAGAATTAAATTAGGATTAATTTGTGCTGCACTTTCCCACAACTGATATTCAAGAATTAGGTTATCACTTAACACTTGCTAATTGCATCAGTTAGTATGCAGACACATTAACAATAAATAGATGGTAAATCAAGGTTCACATTAACAATAAAGGTAAATCATGGTTGTTATGTAAAAAACTAACTAAAATTTTAGTGGTACATTTTGTATGCCTCCGTTGCAAGTTGCAACGCACGGGCTATTACCTAGTGTAGGGGAAAATGGATACCACAAACAACCAAAAAAAAAACAACCAAGTCTACACCAATGTTTACCTAAAATGCATGGATAAACAAATAGTGGCCTAAACTATTGATGTGAGATGGAAAACCGATCATGAAGTCCAGTGTATTGATGCACATCATGCATCTACTAAATCAAGGAAACTGCAGCAAATCAAAGCACCAAATCCAGAAATGTATAATTAAAGTACATGTAAGAAAAGAAGCAAACAGGCTGATTGGTAAAAGCAGAGCGCAAGATCTCAGTTCACAAAAGTATGTCAATCAAGGATCAAGTAAATATTTTGTAGTAGCACACTATGCATCTGAAAAAGAACAAAAAATTATGGTCCAAAAAAGGCAACGCAAATATTCGCAAAAGGAAAATTGATGAATAGTAGCATTCTTTAGTTTTTACTGATATTATGCCACCACGTCTAAAAGTGGCTAATAAACATCCTTTTATTTTACTGATATGTATTGCTGTCGTACAAATAGGGAGCAATGAGATGAACTTTTGTTGAAAGCAAGGTGCCAACTCACAATTACGACTTCTATCAGCCTACACTCATTTGTTTTTTCTTCATTGTGTCAAATGACCATGACAGTACACTCATTTTTAGGAAGCTACAAACAGATCATAATAACAATGCTTACCTGTCCCCTGTACTTACCTGCCTCCTGTTCTATGATTCAACTCGTACAACCAAGTGCTGTTAAGAGACCAAATCCAACTGAAAATGACAGCTAATTAGACGCAGTTTGGAGCCGCTGGCCATGTGAATCAAAACATACTGGGAGCGTTTTACTTACATTTTCATTTTACACTTTCTATGGTCTTCATATACAAGACGAAATTAAAAACCCTATAAACAACATATGCCTCTGCAATTGATGAAGTTTCATACGATTAATGGTGATACAAACTATGCCCAACTGAAACATATGAAGGAAGCAATTCGAAAAAATATATACCTGCTGCAGATGCAAATCCTACTGATCACTAAATCATGCGACCACCTGCACCAAGCATAAAACAAAAAAAGATTTGTATTAAAAGCTATTCCAATTTATATTTTAGTTCTGCAACACAGATGTATGCAATTGTGATTCATGCCGCTAGCCGACAAACTAACAAGAGCTTCATATTCTCAAAGATCGTAGAGGAAAAAAACAAAGGTAGAACACATCACAGCTGAGATTTCAACAATTTTAACAGGATGTTATTGGACGCACTAACTATGCCATGGGTCATCAGAAACCATATCAAGATCTTTCCTTAAAACGTAGCTGTAATTGAAGTAGCAAGCCTGCTTCATTCTAATCATCTAATAGCCAAATTATAGATGGGTAACATTTATGAACAAAATATTGCTGCACGAAACAGGAAAATATTTAGATGGCTTTGTGAACTGGTGCTTCACCATCGCCCATCACTGTAAATGTGGCTAGTGTTGCCTTGATCCCCACAAAAGAGGCTGACATGGATGGTTACACGCTGTGAGCCCCTTTCCATCACACCAGATCTACCATGACTGTCACTATTACAGGCGCAGTTGCTCGAAAGAAAAAACGCTGGATGCCACAATGGGAAGGGAAAGGAGGGGCACAAAGTTGGAAGGAGAGGGGCAGCATTATTATTCACCATTTTTGTAGGCTTTGATCGCTCGCTTGATTAGTTCTTACCGTGGGAAGGAGCACCAAGCTGCCGTGCAGGCCCAGCAGTAGCTAAGGCTCAGTGGCAGGCATTAGGAAGCTTAACAAGAGAAGATATGGTTGTGCGGAAAAGCAAATGCAAATAAGCTAAGCTAAACAAGGAGGTGGTTGGACATGAGGATATGACCCATTGGATAATGGGCCCAGCAACAGTTTCAGGAGATGGTTGGACATGAGAACATGACCTATTGGATAATGGGCCCAGCAATAGTGTGTCTTCTCGACCAGGCCGCGTGCATGAAGCGGCATTCCTACCAAACCTAATTCTGTGCCTCATGACTAATCCGGTACAGTGGATGAAAAGCCTCTCTGAGAAGGATATGACCCATTGGAGAATGGGCCCAGCAACAGTTTCAGGAGATGGTTGGACATGAGGACATCACCTATTGGATAATGGGCCCAGCAATAGTGTATGTCTTCTCGACCCGGCCGCGTGCATGAAGCGGCATTGCTACCAAACCTAATTCTGTGCCTCGTTACTAATCCGGTACAGTCGATGAAAAGCCTCTCTGAGAAGGAGAATGGGGGTGAGGGCCATGGTGAAAAAGATGTCGAGCACAGGACACAAACAAAACCCGCCCGCTGCCAGCAGGACCAACGAGAATGGAGGCCCCGCTGGCAGAGAAGCAGCGACTAAATGACCGAAGTCTATGAGCTTCGATGAAAACAAGCGGACAACACAGTAAGGAAAGAAACAACTACCAGATGGAACGACACATGACTGCCACCTCTCTCCGCCCGAGTAGTCTAGGACCATTTATTAAAAACATTCATATTGTACTACATGTGGTGGGATTGCATTTGCATGCTCAATATCATAAGGGATAGACCTGTTCAGACTTCCGAGAAAACATCCTTCTTTTTTACTGTGTCAGCACAGTAGTTATTGACCTAAGACCTATCTAGGGAAAGGCCTAATTTTGCTTCCTCGACTATTGCATTGGTTCAATTTACCCCCAAGCTCAAACCATTCAGAAGTTGCACCCTCAGCCCTCTACTATTGAAACAAGATGAAAAAAGTGCAGAGATCAACACATGGCTTCAGAATTCAATTCAGGACCCCAACACCCAGGAGTCGACTTCATCTTATGATACGGATAGCACAGGAAATGATGCTCTATCTCCTACAAGCGGCAGCCAGCATCAACTACTGTAGCATCGTTTACGATATTAATCATAAGGTGTTATATGGGCAAAACAGTTGACTGGGTTGAACAAGTAAAATAAAGAGACAGCTGACAAAGTGACAACGCTCTTTCACACAGCAAAACACAGGGTGTCCCTTGGTCTAAGTCTTTCATCTCATTGCACCAACCAAGTCATAAAAAATATGCAGATCATACGAAACTGAAGGTTGACGAGATGCATGACAATATATGGTTTTACCCCGCAGCTGTGGAATGGCTGGACCAGTACTTCACTGCTGTGGCGGCACAATGGCTGGAATTGTACTTCGCTGCTGTGGTGGCTCAATGGCTGGAGCGGTACTTGACGCTCTGACAGTACCTGTGGCAACCAACCTCATTAGTGATGATTGCACGAGCCATAACTCAGAAGGATCAGGAAAAATTAACTTCAGTACTTCACTACCAAAGGGATTAATGATTAAACCTTTGAAATCACTCCGCCAAGATTAGGTAAAATAGCTCGACAAACTCGGTGATTGAATACCCAATTCAGGCTCAAACCCATCCTAACATCACCGACATATGAAATGATCATAAAACATAACATTCTTTTCAAATAAGATCGCAGCTTCTGGCTATTCCAAAATCACCAGATTCCCAAGTATAATCAAACATAATAATAAAGAGTTATCTATTTGAACCTTTGGAAGCTGCTAACAATTCTCTCAAAAATTGAAGTACTGCAAGTAGCCAAGATATCGGCCTCACAGCCTTGGTTTTTTTCGTAAACAAGAATCATCTTGACATCTACATAAAATTCTAAGACCCATTGTTGCAACAGAATGATCAGATTATTACGAATTGTCAACAATTCTTTAGTTAATTTATTGATTTTGTGACCAATTGTTGCTACAGAATAATCAGATTGTTCTGAGCAATCTGCATGCCTACTTTGCTTCAGAGCAAAAGGGAGAACAACAACAGAGGATAAGAACAGATGGGAAATCTAGATACAAAAAATGTCAAGATGATAGAATAGCAATGGACACCTCAACTTAGGGGAATATGAGAGGTGACACCTCAACCATTGAACAATTTTCATGAGCTAATGAACTATGAAGAATTTTTATTACCTGCAGTATAGAAGTATGCGAACGGATGGTAGGAATACTCCAAAAATGTTTGATTAAGATTCGTCCACTCCATTGACTCAAGTTGAAGCATGAAGCTGTAGGCGGCCACAGCCCCACCGAAGGACACTGTTAGAAGAAGCGCATCCCCATCCTCAGAGTACCCTACTATAGTCAGCATAGCATACTGAAGCATACTATGCATGCGAGCCGTCTTTCGCAGCACCCATATGGCAGTACCATGACTATTGACCATGCGTTCCCAGATTTGGAACCTCGGGTACGAAAATACAGCGAGGCCAACACCGCCATGCTCTCCCCTGATGATCCGGATGCTGCAACTGGGAATGCGATCAAAAATAGGCCTCCTGACCACAGATAGTGTCTGGCTATCCAAATCGAACTTGAGTATGCCATCCTCGTGCTGACACTTTTTTAGCCACCAGTAAAGAGCATTGCCGACGAGGGTGGAGGGGAAGCTGCTAACAACACATGGTTCCGCCATTACGACAAGATCTCCCCACTCACCGGTGTCCGAGGAGTAGACCCGGGCTAGGACCGGGTGTCTCACTCTGGTGGCCACCAGAACCACCTTGAAGGGGCCCGAGTGGCAGTCTCCGTGCACGTGGCCCTGCTCGCCGCCGGCAGCGCAGAGCACCGCTCCGTTGGCGACGGCGTACTCGCCGTCGACGAAATCCGGAGGAATCACCACGGCGCGGAGGCCGCGGCGGCCGCCGACGAGAGGGGCGAAAACGAGGAGCAGGGCCAGATCCTGGTTGACCATGAGGACGCGGCCGTGGCGGTACCCGAGCAAGGTCCAGCAACCGAGCACGTGCCAGAACCGCATGGAGAAGCGCTCGCGGGGGATCCGGTCCGGGGCGTCGAGGAGCGGGGTGAACACCAGCTCCCCGTCGCGCTCCTCGAAGACGCCGAGGACGGGGGGCCTCCGGTGGTGGGTGCGGAAGCGGCGGAGGAAGGCGCGGTCCGCGGCGAGGCGCCCCCAGAGCCTGGAGACGGCGGCGGCGCGGACGAGCGAGGAGGGCAGCGGGGGGAGGCGGACGAGGATCTCGCCCAGGACGTCCTCGTCTTCTAGCGGCGCCGCCGCCTGCGGAGGGCCGGGGCGGAGGGCCATCTCGCCGCCGCCGCCGCCGCCGCCGGAGCCCTCGTGAGTCATGTGGGGAAAAGAAACGGAAATGGGGGAGCGGAGTAGGGCTGTAGGTTACTGGAGGATGCGTAAGAAGGAAGTAATAAATGGGCTGGGCTCCAGAGAAAAGCAAGCTCACTCATCCTTGGATTACGGGCCAGCACTGAGTTTTCTTTTTCTGTTTCTCTTTTTCCTTTCTTCTTCTTCTTTTTCTGTTTCTCTTTTTCCTTTCGTTTCTAGTTTTATTTTTTTGTTTTTGTTCTTCTTTTTGTATTTAGTTATTTATGTTCATTTTTTCTTTTCTTTACTTTTTTTCGATTTTTCTGTTTGTTTTCTTTCTCTGGTTTTTTATTTGTTTGTCCTTTTAGTTTCTTCTCTTTTTATCAAAAGAGTTTCAAAATATTCAAATATTGTTCGCGTTTACATAAAATGTTCAGGTTTCAAAAAATGTTCTCGTTACACAAAAAGTGGAAAACTTTCCAAATGCAGAAAATGTACCGGATTTCAATTTTTTTTCATGTTTTCATAAATGTTCGCGCTTCCAAATTTGTTTGGGATTTTTCAAAATTGTTCTCCATTTCTAAATTTGTTCTCAATATTCAAAAATTGTTCATGCTTTAAAAAAATTCGGGATTTTTCTAAATTGTTCTCCGTTTCAAAATTAGTTCTCAAGATTCAAAAATGTCCGTGCTTTAAAAAATTGTTCGCGCTTCCAAATTTGTTCTCCGTTTCAAAATTTGTTCTCAAGATTCAAAAAATGTTTGCGCTTCCAAATTTGTTCTCTGTTTCAAAATTTGTACTCAAGATTCAAAAAATGTTCTTGCTTTATAAAATTTTCCAAAAAAAATTGGGCAATTCAAAATTTGTTCATGTTTTCAAATATGTTCGCGGTTTCAACATTTTATTTGCATTTTGAACAAAGGTCATGTTTCAAATTTGTTCACATTTTAAAAAATGCTCTGTTTAAACATTTTTGTTCTGAACTGAAAAATGTTCCTGTTTTCCATTTTTGTTAAAAAAATTAAAACTGTTTGTGGTCTCAGAAAATACTCCAAAAATTCAAAAAAAATTGAGTTTTTCATAATTTGTTGTTAATTTTTGAAAAATTGTTCGCATTTTAGAAAACTGTTCGGGATTTGCAAAATTTGTTCATGTTTCTTTTTTGAATTGAAAATACAAAAAACTTTACTGCATCAAGAAAATGTTGGAACATATAAAAATTGTGATATTTAGGAATTTCCAAAAAAGGAAATAAAAAATCACTTATTCGAAAACTGTTTGTAATAAAAATTTTGCGGCATTTCAAAACTGTTTGCAACTTTGAAGGAATGTTTTTCAAATCTCAACCTTCCTGAGTATTCTTATAGCGTTTTGCCCCTTTAAGTACAGCTGCCATTCTCTATTGTAGTGGCTAATGGGTCGCAGTAATGACTGGTGTGTGCGAGCTATCGCCTGATAGGAAAACAACGAACGGGCGCATTGGTGGGCTGGCCCAGTCGCACGTCGACCCTGTGCGTCGACTTTTTGCATGACGCAAACTGCGTCGTATAGGGACTCTCAACATTTGTGGCCAGCGGACCGGCTGAAACATCCGTCGGTCCCTCGCGGTGCATACGATAAAGGGCAATCGAATGTTTCATATTTCATCTCCATGCGAATACATCAGCGCATGGGCCTCGTGCGACAGCTGGCCCAACTGCTCGCCCAGTCCCTCCCACCCCTTTCTATTGCTCATATGCTGTCTTTTTCCTCTCGATCCCCTTCTCTCTCAATTGCTCCTCATCTTCCTCCTTCAGATCCCGCCACTCCTCATCTTCCTCCTTCAGATTCCGCTGCCGGCTAGCCCCAATCCCACGTAGGTCCCCATCTCCAACATCAGCGCCCCACAAACACTTCTTCCACTGCCCTCGGCTTGCAGATTCATTCCGCCCTGGCAAGCCGGAGTTGGGAAGCTGCCATGGACATGTCGTCCGCGAGTTGCTGCTCACAGTTTCATACGCTGGACCCGTCCACTAGAGATGCTGCAACCAACGACCAAAAAAGCTACAACAATTTGATTCGAAAAGCTTCAACCTGCGGCATATAAACTTTCAACCGGACACCGTGGACTGAAAAATCTACATTCACTCATACGAAAGCTTCAACCGTAGTTTCAAAAAGTTTCAACCGGCGAAATACAGTAGTTTTATCCGACCACTATGAAAAAAGAGAGGCTAAAACCATTGTTTTGGGAAGTTTCATCCATTAAATTGAAAAGTTTCAACCCACATTTCCAAGTCAACGGCGGCGATGGAGAAGCAAAATAAATGAGGCAACCAATGACAAGAACTTTGCTGGAAGCGGCCGAGTTTTTTGCTGCAACCATCGCCATTTTTTGCAACAACCGCGACGGATTTGCTACATCGATCATGGCAGAGCTGTGACCTACTAAGATGGTGCCTTTTTTGTTGCAACCGTCCTCGGATTGTGCTACTACCGGCGAGGGATTTTGCTACATCTATCATGGCGGAGTCGCGACGCGCGATGGCGGCGACACCAAAATTGCTGCAACGGTCGTACTTTTTTGCTACCATCGGTGTTTTCTTCTACTACATCCATGAACGGCATAATTTTTGCTATGACCCATGATTTTGTTTTATTTTTGTGACCAACAAATTGAGGGCGTGGTACGGCACGAGCTTGACGATGGTGGTGTCGTGGGCATCTCCACTGGAGTTGCCATGGCCGGTAAGTGCGGGCGGCCAAGGATGCGGTGGTGAGCGCAGGTTGCCGGCGAGCACGACGGGGAGGATGCGGCAAGGCTGCCAACAACTACAGCGGCGGCGAGCTTCAACGCCGACGGCGACGACTGTGAGCTTCAACCGCGATGGCGACGGCGATGAGCTTCAACCGTGACGGCGATGGCGATGGCTGTGAGCTTCAATGGCAACGGCGACAATGGCGAGCCCGTGATGCAGCAAGGGCGGTGGCTGGGGATCGGGGCGTTGACCTTGGCACTCCTTTTTGTGTTGAAGTGATTGCTTTTTTTTGTTGCAGATGATGGGACAAAGGATTACGCATATCAAACGGTTGCAAGGAGTTTGATTGTACGATGGAAATAGGACCGGCGAAAACTTTCGGCCGGCTGACCGACGCCCATCAGTGGCCAAAAAAAGTATAAGGTTTGTGCGACGCTGAAAAAAGTACAACTCCTGTGTGAGGTTCTACCAAGAAGAGATCTTTATAAGGTGAGATCTCATCCGTCGCTCTAGTGACGGTTAGTGTAATTTTCGGAGAGGCGACCGCAAGGGCGATTGGATCTCATCTTGGTCCCGTCGCCCGCCACCAGATTTTATCGCCGGCGTTCGGGCCTCCGTCCTGACCACAGGTGATCTGTAGCCTTCCCTGCTCTCTCGTCCATCCCCCCAATCCCTCCCCCACCCTTTCCCATCCATAACCCATCCACATAGGCCTTCTGTGCGGTTCTAGGGTGCACAGTCGTACATCACATACAAACCCTAGTTTTAGGTCTCATGTGAGGAGAGTGGTGGTCTGATCGAGGAGGATGGAGGCAGTAGAGGGGTTGATGAAGGGGTTGAAGTTGTTAGCGGTGGAGAAGAAGCGCTTGAAGATCGGGGAGAAGGAAAGGGACAAGGCTCCAGAGTAGGCACCGGATGTTTCGTAGGCAGTG
The DNA here is from genome assembly GCF_003073215.2 of Triticum urartu. Classification (NCBI taxonomy): domain Eukaryota; kingdom Viridiplantae; phylum Streptophyta; class Magnoliopsida; order Poales; family Poaceae; genus Triticum; species Triticum urartu. The sequence continues at coordinate 12,135,411 of NC_053027.1, read as the reverse complement.
GGTAAGCTTGGAGAAGCCAGCACATCCAGGGGGCGCACGCTGGGAAGTTTTTCTCTTCACCTTCATGCAGGCGCCGTGGGGAGCACGCTGGGAAATTTTTGTGCCCGACCAAGGGGCTAGGCTGCAAGGAATTGGACGAGAACATTTTTATCTTCACCTTCATGCATGCGACGGGTCGGAGGAGAGCCCTGGAGGACGGACCCTGGTGGTTCGATAAGAAGCTGTTGCTAATATGGAGAAGTATGATCCTGATAAAACAGTTGATGAGTATGAGTTCAACTTGATCCCCATATGGATTCATGTGTTCGGGATACCACTGAGATCTATGAACAGGGCTATGGGAGAGCTCATAGGAAGAGATTTTCAGGGGGTTCTGGATGTGGATGTTGGTCGTGATGGCAAAGCCGTGGGTAAATTCCTTCGTGGTTTGGAAGTCTCTGACATATGCCCCTTGTGTGGTACGGAACGCGAGGACTACTTCCACGCATTCTGCAGGTGCCCCCGTGCAGTTGAGTTGTGGCGTGCTATGCAAACAGATTGGGCGCTGCCTGATGTGATCAGTGTTCTGAACACCGGCCCGGAATGGCTGTTGGGTGTGTTGGAACCATTGCCAGACACATCCCGAATGGTGTTGCTGATGACTCTCTGGCGTGTTTGGCACGTACGTAATGAGATAACTCATGAGAAAGTCCCTCAGCCAACCGAAACTTCCTGTCGTTTTCTTCAGGGGTACGTCAACTCGCTGCTGTGCATTCAGTTCCACCCAACTAGTGATATTGCCAAGGGCAAGATGCCTATGCACGTTGCTGGAGCTCCACATGTGAAGAAACATGCACCTCGGTCAGCCACTAGGAAGGATGAACTCACTTGGTCACCACCGCCGGAGGGCTGGACAAAGTGAAAGTGCAACTGTCCCTAGGTGGTTTTGGTAATTCATAACAACATATAGCTCACTGAGCTAATGCTATTCCAAGATGATTATTTCAGGAAAGCTCAATGATTGGCATGGCATGGATGTGAAAGTGGAACCCTCAAAATGCTAAGGAAAAAGGATTGGCTAAAGCTCAAAAGCTCAAGACTCTTCATTTTATATTTTAGTGATCCAAGATCACATTGAGTCTTTAGGAAAAGCCAATACTATCAAGGAGGGATGAGGTGTTGCATAATGAGCCTCTTGCTTCATGTGCTTAGTGATATGCTCCAAAAACCCTCAACTACTTTCCCATATCCACATATGACCTAAACCCTAAGCCAAACTCGGTCCTACCGATTCTTCTTATCCGGCGCCACCGAGTTTCACTTGTCATTAGCCACTGCCAAACCCTAGCAATTCGGTTCTACCGATAGGGATCTCGGTCTCACCGAGATGGGATTGCAAACTCTCTGTTTCCCTTTCGTAACTTTTCGGTCTCACCGAAAGAGCGAATCGGTCCCACCGAGATTGCAATGTAAATTCAGTGTTTCCCCTTTGTAACTTTTCCGTCTCACCGAAAGAGCAAATCGGTCCAACCGAGTTTGCCTGACCAACTCTCTGGTTAGCTAATTACCAAATTCGGTCTCACCGAGTTTGTGTAATCGGTCTCACCGAGATTATGTTATGCCCAAACCCTAACCATATCGGTCCTAGCGAGTTGCATGTCAGTCCCACCGAAAATCTCTAACGGTCACTAGGTTTACATTTTCGGTCCGACCGAGTTTGTTGATTCGGTCCCACCGAGATTGGAAAACTATGTAACGGTTGGATTTTGTGTGGAGGCTATATATATACCCCTCCACCTCCTCTTCATTCGAGTGAGAGCCATCAGAACACATACACCATTCCAACTCATATGTTCTGAGAGAGAACCACCTACTCATGTGTTGAGACCAAGATATTCCATTCCTACCATATGAATCTTGATCTCTAGCCTTCCCAAGTTGCTTTCCACTCAAATCTTCTTTCCACCAAATCCAAATCTATGAGAGAGAGTTGAGTGTTGGGGAGACTATCATTGAAGCACAAGAGCAAGGAGTTCATTACCTTACACACCATTTGTTACTTCTTGGAGAGTGTGTCTCCTAGATTGGCTAGGTGTCACTTGGGAGCCTCCGACAAGATTGTGGAGTTGAACCAAGGAGTTTGTAAGGGCAAGGAGATCGCCTACTTCGTGAAGATCTACCGCTAGTGAGGCAAATCCTGTGTGGGCGATGGCCATGGTGGGATAGACAAGGTTGCTTCTTCGTGGACCCTTTGTGGGTGGTTGCTTCTTCGTGGACCCTTCGTGGGTGGAGCCCTGTGTGGACTCGCGCAACCGTTACCCTTGGGTGTGAAGCCTCCTGTGTGGCTGGACCGTATGCGAAAACCAGTACCCTGCTGTGGGGTTGAAGTCTACCATCAACATGCGTGGATGCAACTCACGCATAGATCGAGCACAAACACGAGGTTGTGATCGACACAGAACAACAGAATGCCACGAAAACATCCGTGTCTCCAATTGCGTTTGAATTCTCCAAACCTTCCCTTTTACATTCTTGCAAGTTGCATGTGCTTTACTTTCCGCTGCCTATATACTCTTTGCATGCTTGCTTGAATTATGTGATGATTGCTTGACTTGTCCTAAATTAGCTAAAATCTGCCAAGAACTAAAATTGGGAAAAGGTTAAGTTTTTATTTGGTCAAGTAGTCTAATCACCCCCCCTCTAGACATACTTTCGATCCTACAAGTGGTATCAGAGCTTTGGTCTCCATTTGCTTGATCTCCATAGCTTTTGGTGGTCATAGCCTTGGTTTCACAACCTAGGAGAGTATGGCGTCTAGCGAGGGAAATTATCACCGTAGAGGTCCTTACTTTGATGGTACTAATTTTGCTAGTTGGAAGCATAAGAATGAAAATGCATAATTCTTGGACATAACCCCGCTGTATGGGCTATTGTGTGTATTGGCTTGCAAGGTGAATTCTTTGATGGGAGAGAACCGAACCGTGAAGCTACCGCGGAAGAGTTGAAGATGCTGCAATACAATGCTCAAGCTTGTGATATCCTCTTCAACGGATAGTGCCCAGAAGAATTCGACAAAATCAGCCGTCTTGAGAATGCAAAGGAAATTTGGGATACTTTGATTGATATGCACGAAGGTACTGACTCCGTCAAGGAATCCAAGTTGAATGTGCTTCAAATTCATCTTGACAAGTTCAAAATGAAGGATGGTGAAGGCGTCGCTGAAATGTACTCTAGGCTTGCTCTTATCACAAATGAGATCGTCGGCTTAGGAAGTGAAGAGATGACCGACAAATTCATCATCAAGAAGATCCTAAGAGCTTTGGATGGAAAATATGATACCGTATGCACATTGATCCAAATGATGCCCAATTACAAAGATCTCAAGCCAACGGAAGTCATTGGAAGAATTGTTGCTTATGAGATGTCACTCAAGGATAAGGAGGAGCTCCATAACAAGTCAAGTGGTGCTTACAAAGCCTCATGTGAAGCTCCCACATCATCAAAGTGAGAAACAAGACTTCAATGAAGAATTGAGCTTAATGGTGAAGAACTTCAACAAGTTCTACAAGAGTAGAAGCAAAGATAGAAGCTTCAAGTCAAGGTCCTACAATGACAAAAGATCTTCTAGTCGAGAGCGAAACTGCTACAATTGTGGAAGACCCGGACACTATTCCAATGAGTGTACGGCTCCCTACAAGAGAAGAGAAGATTCTCCAAGAAGAAGAAGCAAAGAATCACCACCAAGAGAGAGAAGGAGTAGAGATGATCGTTATGAACGAAGATACTCACGGAGAAGCAAGGATTCGGAAAGGAAGGAAAAATCATCAAGGAGCTACATAAGACGAAGACATCAAGCTCATGTTGGTGAATGGGTATCCGGCTCCGACTCCGACAGCCACTCCGAGAGAAGTTATCACCCCGACTCCGAAGATACTCAAGATGAAGGTGTTGCCGGTCTAGCACTTGTGTCAACCAACTCCTACGACATATTTGACTCACCAAATGAAGGAATTGGAAGATGCTTCATGGCCAAAGGTCCTAAGGTAACACACCCCGAGTATGTTGATTTCAATAGTGATGAAGATGACTTGTTAGGTGATGATTTGCTTGTTGACAACTCTAGTGATGAATACTATGATGAAAAGTCAATTAATCATGCTAATCAAGATAAAACGAATGACAATGATAAGGAGAAGATTGAGGCTCTAACTAAAGAACTAAACACTCTTAAGTTAGCTCATGAAACTATCTTCGAAGATCATCGAGAACTTTTAAGAGCTCATGAGAAACTACGCTTTGAAAAGCTCAATCTTGAGCAAGAGCATGAGTTCTTAAAGGCAATCAATGATGATCTCCGCAAGAAAAGTTCTTCTTACATTGCCAAGCGTTTACTCTTATCCACTTACATGCCTCAAGTCAAGTCTAGTAACAAGAACAAGAAAGATTCTTTCTCTAGCAGTAACAATGATCATGCTAAATCTAATATTGTTGCTTCTAGTAGTTCTCTTGATTCCACTAATGATTCTCTTAGCCAAGTTACACTTGAGCAAGAAAATAGCTTATTGAAGGGAATTATAGAGAAAGGAGTGTACAAAAGCCTTGCCGGGAGCAAGCAATTCGAGGAAATTGTGCGCAAGCAAGGAATGCACCGGAAGAATCAAGGTGTTGGTTTTGAACGAAAGTTCAATGCCAATGGAGTTGAGTGGGAAGAAGATCAATACCCCAAGACAAAGTTTGTTCCTCAACAAGAGAAGTATGATACTTCTTTCAAGGGGACACAAGCTCAAGATGATCTTCCACCACAAGACTACAAGCAAAAAGGCAAGGACAAGCTTCAAGAGGAAATTGACGCATTTGAAGAAGCTCCTAAGACCTTAGTCAAGTGGATTCCCAAGACTACTCCAAATTCCACTTCATCAAGTACGACTACAACTCCAAGGATTCCCATCAAGATGATGTGGATCCAAAAGAAGAAGAACTAGAGAGTTCTTGAGGGTGACTCCGCCAACATACTTCACTCTTATCATTTTGGCAAGAACAAGTGCAATCAACTTCCACATCTTGCACTAGTTCAAGGAGTCACAAACCCTCTTGTTGGTAAGACAAGGGACAAGGTAACCTAAAAGTTTTCATGGACATCATCTTTGTGTGCATCACTCTATGTCTATGGATATCCTTGTTTGTTCCTTGTGGGACTAACTCATGTAGGTATTGAAAGTGCAATTCACTCAAATGGATAGCTCCAAGTGATCTACATCAACATTGAGCATCCACATCTTCGACATCTACATGAAGTCATCATCGACAAAACCCAAGGTTAGTTCATCCCTCTTAGGGGGGATATCACATCTAGGGGGAGCTTTACTCTAAGACTTGAGCTAAAGCAACTCTAAAGATGTGAACACAACAATGCTTTATGTAAAAGTGGTAACCCCATTTGAGCTTAAATGATGAGTATGACCTATGATCAAGTGTTCTCACTTGACTCCTAAGTCAATATACTCATATATAGATGACCTAGTCATCACAAATTGCTTGATAGATGCTAGAATTGGTTGTGCATGCCTTGCCACATATTTCATTTGCCATCTTATTGTGTGAGCATGCTGGTTGCATATTTTACTCATTCGAGGACATCCACTTGTTGTTTTGATTGTTTGGTCTTATCTTCTTCTGCCAAGTGGATGGACAAGAATGCCTAAGAACCTCCTCTAGCTATCTATGCTTTTCTCGTCTCAAACTCTATTCATGCTGCATCACAAAATTTGATCAAGTCAGATTCGAACCACTCTGTGTGAGGAGCGCTCGGAGTCCCCGATTCTTCATAGACTTAAACTTCCAAAACCTCTTTATGATTCTCGGTCTGACCGATACCCCACTTTCGGTCCTATCGAGATCATTAAGTTGATCTAGGTTTTCGATCTCGGTGCAACCGATTTGAACCTTTCGGTCACACCGAGTTTCAGTAACTGCCTGCAGTTATGAATCTCGGTGCCACCGAGTTGTTCCACTCAGTCACACCGACAGGGTCGGGCTATATATATTCACGGGCAAAATTTTGGAAATTTCTCCGAACCCCTTCGCCCACGCGATAGCCTGCTCTGCCCTCGTGGTCTCCGGATCGTCTTCTCGCCGCCAGCCGCCTCCAGTCGCTGGTCTCCGTCGCCGTCAACGGGAATTCTGCCCCGCCGTTGCCGCCATAGCGAGTCTCCGCCGAACTAGGGTATGGACTCGATCTTTGTGCTATTCCCCAATCTGATTCCTAGCACATTGTGATCATATTGATTCTAGCCACGTTTGATAAACTTCTATCCAGTCAATGAACTCATAGATTAGGTTTGATTCGAAAATTCTAGGTTTAGCTTTCCGCCGAAACCATCTCGGACCCACCGAGTTGAAAAACTCGGTCCCACTGATTTGGCTTATGCCATTGCACAAGTGAGACTCGGTCTGACCGAGAATTACTTATCGGTGTGACCGATTTTGGAACTCTGTGAAACCCTAGCAGTCTCGGTGCCACCGAACTGTGACTCGGTCCAACCGAGTTCACCAGTTCAGGTGCCAAAACTGCTTCGGTATCACCGAGTTTAAAAATTGGTAGATCCGAGATGATTTCAGTGGGAAACTAAAACTAAGTTTTTTTGGATCATTCTTTTGCAAAAAATCTCTGCATTTTGTGATGCTCATCCACTCTATCTCATCTATAACCTATTCACAGGGTCAGCAGTCAGAGTTTGCAGCATGTCTGATCAAAGTGATAGCCAGAACATGTCAGAGCAGCAGGTGCACATGAGTGAGGGCACTAGTCCCTCAAGTTCTTCAGATGAGGGCAGCAGGAGCACCCCTAGCAACTTGCCAAAAGCTGCCACCAGACAGAGGAAGAAGAGAACTTCTGATTCCGAAGATGAAGACTATGTGGCAGAGGAAGAAGCCACATCAAAGAGAGTTGAGCCAGCTCAAGGCACAAAGCCAGGGCTGAAAATCAAAAGGCCAGCAGGCAGGCAGCCCATGTCAAAGGCAAGAGCTTCAACTGAGAAGCCCACTCCCAAAGAGCCAGTTGCTGCAGAAAGCAAGAAGAGGAAGGAAAGGGTCAAGAAGACCGTAGCCAGAGTGTTAGGAAAGGCTTCCATCATGGAAGAGGAAGAGGAAGAAGAGGTAGCTGTACCAGCACCCAAGGCACCCAAGCTGATGGGTGATGCCATAAGGTCAGGGGCTACTGCATCTAAGCCCAAAGCTGCCTCCAAGCCAAAACCAAAGAGGAATACAAGGAGCATTCCTGCAGCTGAGAAGAACAAGGCCCCAGTGCCTGAGACTGTTGCTGAAGAAGAGGATGAAGAGCAAGTTCTGAGAAAGCTCAAGCCGAAGATCCCAGACCACAACGATGCGCATCCTGTGGCTAAGGACATGAAGCTCAGGAGAGATTCAGGGCTAAGGAAGTGGAGAGAAGCAGACCCGTATGCTTCAAGGAGGAGGACTGCTGTGGATTACAGATTTCACACCAAGGAACAATAGGATTTTTATGAGACTGTGCTGCTAGACAAGAAGCCAATAGTCTGTGATATGAGATGGGTTGACTGGCAGTACATCAAGGACAACGAAGAGCACTATCCTGGAGTGCAAGACAGCTTCATAGCTTGTGGAGTAGCTGACTTTGTTGGGCAGAAGCTCACAAAGTGGAATGAGGAGCTTATAATGCAGTTCTACTCCACATCACATTTTTATTCAGATGGAAGGATCACATGGATGTCTGAGGGTACAAGGTACCAATCTACAGTGGCTGAGTGGGCACAGCTCATTAATGCCCCAGAGGAGCATGATGATGACTTGGACATATATGCCAAGAAGAAAATGGACCATAATTCCATGTCCAATATGTATAAGGAAATTCCAAATGAGGCACTTGACACTTTCAAATTTGGCTCAGTGCACTATCTTCTGTTAGGACTGCCAACCATCAATTGGATCTTGAGGCACACCTTGTTGCCCAAGTCAGGTGATCACAAGATGATCAGAGGCCATGCGATCAACTTGCTACATGTATTTGATGTGCCTCAGAAGTTCAAGGTGATGAGCCTCATAGTGGAAACTATCAAAAGGACTGCAGCAGATCAGAAAAGGAGTTGCGGATATGCCCCTCAGATCCAGGAGCTCATCAACTCTAAGATGGGCACAGGCATATACTTATTGGACAAGGAACACCTGCCCATCCGTCCAGATTTTGAGGATAACCAAGTGGTCATGACTGAGAATGAGCCATCATCAGTTCAAGCACAAGCAAAGAAGGAGAAGGCAAGAAAGGAGAAAGCTGCCAAGATGCCAACTCAAGAGGAGGCATCTGAGTATTTCTTGAAGACTAAACAAGAGCAGCTTGGTTACTTGATTGCATCCACGCTGAGGATTGAGCAAAGTCTGGCCACCCTCACTCAGAATCAGCAGAGCCTAGAGAGAATCATGGAACAGAAGTTCTATGACTTGGATGTCAAAGTAACGGAAGTTCAGTCTGCAGTGGAGCAGCTCCAAGATGACATGCAGGAGAGGAGAGGCAGGACTACCACTCATGCCTTTGCCAGAGTGCCACGAGGTCCGAGGTCATCTGCCGTGCCAGTTGCTAACACCAGAGCCACCACTTCAGCACCAGCTACAGCCTCAGTTCCACCAGCTCCAGCATCTACTTCAGCTCCAACTCCAGCGTCTACTTCAGCGTCTACCGAAGCCTTCGTCCTTGGAGTGATCCGGACTCCACCACAACCAGAAGATCAATCCTGAGCGTCGATCTAGCACTATGCATTTTCTAGGAACTTTTTGGTAACTTGTTGCCAAAGGGGGAGAAGATGTATAGATCATAGGCTTCGAGAGAGAGAGTGTGCTTTTCTCTCTTGCTTTATTTGGTGGTTTTTCGAACTTGTTTGCTTTTGAATGCTTGAGATACTACGTCATTATTTGTGAGACATTGATGATCATGTGTTTGATCATAAGCTACACTTAATGTTTGCTTAATGCTATTATCTTATCTATCTTATGTGATAATTCACTATTCTTGGTGATGAGTGCATGTATTTCATTCTTATCATTTTAAGCGCTCCACCAAGTTGTATGTGACATGGAAGAGTAACCCATGACTCTAACTCCTTGTGCATTTGCAGTCCAAAGCAAATTTTAAATATGCACAAATTTAGGGGGAGCTCTTACTTATCACATACTTCTCAAAGCGACGATATATTTCATGCTTATTATCATTTGTCGAAGCTTTGATCTATATGTTGTCATCAATTACCAAAAAAGGGGAGATTGAAAGTGCAACTATCCCTAGGTGGTTTTGGTAATTCATAACAACATATAGCTCATTGAGCTAATGCTATTCCAAGATGATTATTTCAGGAAAGCTCAATGATTGGCATGGCATGGATGTGAAAGTGGAACCCTCAAAATGCTAAGGAAAAAGGATTGGCTCAAGCTCAAAAGCTCAAGACTCTTCATTTTATATTTTAGTGATCCAAGATCACATTGAGTCTTTAGGAAAAAGCCAATACTATCAAGGAGGGATGAGGTGTTGCATAATGAGCCTCTTGCTTCATGTGCTTAGTGATATGCTCCAAAAACCCTCAACTACTTTCCCATATCCACATATGACCTAAACCCTAAGCCAAACTCGGTCCTACCGATTCTTCTTATCCGGCGCCACCGAGTTTCACTTGTCATTAGCCACTGCCAAACCCTAGCAATTCGGTTCTACCGATAGGGATCTCGGTCTCACCGAGATGGGATTGCAAACTCTCTGTTTCCCTTTCGTAACTTTTCGGTCTCACCGAAAGAGCGAATCGGTCCCACCGAGATTGCAATGTAAATTCAGTGTTTCCCCTTTGTAACTTTTCGGTCTCACTGAAAGAGCAAATCGGTCCCATCGAGTTTGCCTGACCAACTCTCTGGTAAGCTAATTACCAAATTCGGTCTCACCGAGTTTGTGTAATCGGTCTCACCGAGATTATGTTATGCCCAAACCCTAACCATATCGGTCCTACCGAGTTGCATGTCAGTCCCACCGAAAATCTCTAACGGTCACTAGGTTTACATTTTCGGTTCGACCGAGTTTGTTGATTCGGTCCCACCGAGATTGGAAAACTATGTAACGGTTGGATTTTGTGTGGAGGCTATATATACCCCTCCACCACCTCTTCATTCGAAGAGAGAGCCATCAGAACACATACACCATTCCAACTCATATGTTCTGAGAAAGAACCACCTACTCATGTGTTGAGACCAAGATATTCCATTCCTACCATATGAATCTTGATCTCTAGCCTTCCCAAGTTGCTTTCCACTCAAATCTTCTTTCCACCAAATCCAAATCCTATGAGAGAGAGTTGAGTGTTGGGGAGACTATCATTTGAAGCACAAGAGCAAGGAGTTCATTACCTACACACCATTTGTTACTTCTTGGAGAGTGGTGTCTTCTAGATTGGCTAGGTGTCACTTGGGAGCCTCTGACAAGATTGTGGAGTTGAACCAAGGATTTTGTAAGGGCAAGGAGATCGCCTACTTCGTGAAGATCTACCGCTAGTGAGGCAAGTCCTGTGTGGGCGATGGCCATGGTGGGATAGACAAGGTTGCTTCTTCGTGGACCCTTTGTGGGTGGTTGCTTCTTCGTGGACCCTTCGTGGGTGGAGCCCTGTGTGGACTCGCGCAACCGTTACCCTTGGGTGGAGCTCTGTGTGGACTCGCGCAACCGTTACCCTTCGTGGGTTGAAGTCTCCATCAACGTGGATGTAGGATAGCACCACCTATCCGAACCACGTGAAAAACATCCGTGTCTCCAATTGCGTTTGAATTCTCCAAACCCTTCCCTTTACATTCTTGCAAGTTGCATGCTTTACTTTCCGCTGCCTATATACTCTTTGCATGCTTGCTTGAATTATGTAATGATTGCTTGACTTGTCCTAAATTAGCTAAAATCTGCCAAGAACTAAAATTGGGAAAAGGTTAAATTTTTATTTGGTCAAGTAGTCTAATCACCCCCCCTCTAGACATACTTTCGATCCTACACAAAGCTTAACACGGATGGAGCTTATCAGGAAGCGGACGGATCAGCTGGAGCTGGGATGGTGTTGAGAGATGATGTGGGGGCCATAATTTTTACTGCTTGTAGGGGCTCTTTCACATGTGATAATGCCCTCCAGGTTGAGTTGGCTGCCTGTCGAGAAGGCCTTGCGCTGGCCCTGGAGCGAACTGATCGACCCATCTTGATGGAGCTGGATTGTAAGGAGGTTGTATCCATAATAACAACTCCAGGTATAGATCGATCTAGCAATATGGCATGTATCCAGGAAATCAAGGCGTTGTTGGAAAATGATAGAGAAGTGGTGGTCAAGCTTATCAGCCGAAGTCAAAATAGAGTGAGTGATGCCCTTGCTGCGTATGGGCGTACAATGCCACGAACGGCTGTGTGGTTAGGCTCTAGCTCAGAGGAGATTGCTACCCTTTGTATGAACGATAATATGCCCTCTTAATTTAATACAATCTCCTTTCTCCCCGCAAAAAAGGATATTAACGAGCCACTCATGAGGGGATTCACACTTGACAGAAATGAGGAAGGACCCAAGGATGGGGAGATGAGTGAGTCAGGCGACAAAAAGAAGAAGTTGCTTTGGTGCCGATTTGAGTACGAACATATGCCGGACTTCTGCTATACTTGTGGCATCATAGACCATTGATACATCTTCAACGTATTTCTAATTTTTTATTGTTCCATACTATTATATTATCAATATTGTAGTATGATTTTATTTTCCTAGTTTAAACCGGAAAAAAAAGACGCAATCGAGAAATAAAAACCTTGTGAAATAGCGGTAGGCGAAGTGCGCGGTGTGGACCCACGCCAGATCGGACAGTGCCATCGGCGAGAGAGGGCGGTGGTTGTGGATGAGGCCATCGGAGGGATCAGAGAGCCGGTCCGGCACGGCGGCGGCGGCCATGCTTCGACGGAGATCGAACAAATTGATCGGAGGCCAGATCTAGATCGATCGCGATATATATTCGCACCGGACGGATATTTTTTTTTTTGAGCAACTAGACGGACACGTAAAACTAGTCAGTATCGGATACAGCCACATGAAGTCCGATCTCGAGCAGAATTCGGAATGTCCACCGAGTCGGACGGATTCCATCACAAACTATCTCCCTAGCATAAACATCGAACCATATATATACTCGATCGAAGCAGCACAAGTTCCCAGGCAACCATGGACGACCTGACGCAGCGGCTTCCTCACGACGTGCTGGCCGACGTCCTGCGCCGCCTCCGGACAACGTCGCCGTGCAGCCTTGCGGCGTCCCGCTGCGTCTGCAAGGCGTGGTGTGCCGTCGTTGACGCCCACCATCTGCTCGCAGAGCTCCTGCCCCAGTCGCTGACCGGCATTTTCGTCCAGCTCGAGGGCTGCACCACAGCCCCGAAGCTTTTGTCACTCGGCATGCCGCCCGTGAACATCGCGCCCTTCGACTACTTGGACACACGCGATGACGAGTGCCTCAAGATCACGTAGCACTGCAATGGACTCCTCCTGCTCAGCGACAAGGATGACGATGAGGTATGGGTGCTTAACCCCGCCACGCGCAAGTGGGCGCACCTGCCTCCCCCTCCGGCCATGTGCACGCCGGGTTTGGAGGACAGCGACCACGCTGAAGAATATTACGATGACCAGTACCTCGTGTTCGACCCTGTGGTGTCGCCGCACTACGAGGTCTTTTTAGTTAAGTCTGTTCCCTCCGATTCATGGCCTTATGAGCCCCCTCAAATACGAGAAAGAGAATGGCCGCCATCGACATTTGTCTTGCTTGTCTTCTCATCGAGGACAAATCGGTGGGAAGAGAGGCCTTTTGCTCGCGATGGGAAGGCGCAAGGACCGTCGGCTACTTGTTGGATGATTTCTCATCCGATCGCCGCTATGCAGCATAGCGGCGGGGGGCACTTTACATTCACCAGCATGATTTCATCCTAAGGTACATGCATGGATGGCTACTCACATCTTAATTAAACACAACATTGGTCACATTTTGATGTACAAAACCTTTATGCTAACTTTGACAATGGCTTATCTTTTGCAGAATAGGGATTACAGATGATAAATACCAAGTAATTGAGCCACCGAAAGGTTTTTGTTGGAATGATTACCCAGGCCATAATTTAGGGAAATCAGAGAATGGTGTATACTGTGCACAACTTGATGGCCATGATGGCCTTAGACTTCGAATCTGGCATCTTGACGAAGCAGGCGATCAGAGAAACTGGATGTTGAAGTGCGACATGAACATTCGTCCTCTCCTAGCAGAATTCTCTGGGGAACATAGCAATAGTCACTTAGAACAGCCATATATCAAACATACTATACTTGGATTTCATCCGAACAAAGAGATTGTCTTCTTCTTCCACACAACCTCCAAAAGAGTGATATCTTATCATTTCAATAGCTCCCAGATCGAAGACCATGGCTGCTTATCCGCTGACTGCATATGCTTGTCTTTCCCATACACGATGTGTTTGATGGACGAGCTTTCAAGCAACAAGCAGTAGCTTAGATAAAATACCATGGGAATTAGTAGCATGTTTTACTTGTTCATGTTCTTTGCACACAAGAGTGGTTGATTCATCGTTATGATAACCTTTGACTAAATTTATTTTGTATTTGTTATGATACAACATGGCTTATCCATGGTAATGAAACAACACCGAGAAGTCTTAAATTGTATTTTTTTTTGGAAAAGGGGTGATTCCCCGGCCTCTGCATCAGAAAGATGCATACGGCCCTCTTATTAACCAAATAAAGTAGTGTCAACATGGTTCCAAAGGTCTCCAAATAATAAAAAAGTACAGACAGCTCACACAGAGCCAAAAAGGGGCTAGAAACACCAACTAGCCGAGAAAAGATGCCACAACCGGCTGGCTAAAAAATAGATAGGAAATTGTATAGAAGATGCAGAATTCTTTTGCTTCAAGTTTTGTACTTTTTTCCTACAGTTTTCTACTTACTAGTGGTTTCTGAATGAAATTGTTTTAAGTAAACTTCTTGCATGCCACATCATCTTCGAACATCACCCGCTTCGACTACTTGGATACAGAATGTTGAATAATACTTGACAATCCTTCCACACTGCAACCGCATATTCCTGCCCGGTGACGACGAAGATGAAGAACATGGGTACTTAGACACGCCACGTGACATGGAAGCAGCACCGCGATTGATGGTGTACTCGTGCATGAGGTAGCCTTCGTCCTTAAGAGTCATTGACACTAAAATCCTGCAATAAAAAAAGAACATCATCCAATTCTATAGACTCCACCGAGGTTAAATGGTCCCCTCGCGTCGCCCCTGCTAGGGCGACTCGGGGGCCCCGAACCCTAGCTCCGCCGCCTCCCCTTTCTTCTCCCCTCCTCCTCGCCGCCGCCTGGCAAGCCCGGGGCGACGCCGAGGAAGGTGGCGGCGGGGCCCTGGCGTCCCTGCCTCTGCTGCGGGGGGCCGTGTTCTCCAGGGCGGCAGCCCTGGTCGGAGAGGCGTCACCGGCCCAGCGGCAGGCGGTGGCGCGAGCGTGGGCCGGCGATCCTGGCCGTGCGGACGGCGGGAGCCCCGGTGGACGGGAGCCCTGGTGCAGCGTCTGCTGTGGCTCGCGGGGCGCCAAATCTGGCCGCCCCGGCCACTGCCCCCCCTTTCTTTGCTTCATCCATTTTAAACATATTACTGATTGGAAATAATATAGAATTTCTGGATAGCATAAAAGGATACTTGAAAAAGAGTTTTTCAATGAAAGACCTCGGTGAAGCTGCTTACATATTAGGCATAAAGATCTATAGAGATAGATCAAGACGCTTAATTGGACTTTCACAAAGCACATACCTTGACAAGATTTTGAAGAAGTTTAAAATGGATCAAGCAAAGAAAGGGTTCTTGCTTGTGTTACAAGGTGTGAAGTTGAGTCAGACTCAATGCCCGACCACTGCAGAAGATAGAGAGAAAATGAAAGATGTTCCCTATGCTTCAGCCATAGGCTCTATCATGTATGCAATGCTGTGTACCAGACCTGATGTGTGTCTTGCTATAAGTTTAGCAGGGAGGTACCAAAGTAATCCAGGAGTGGATCACTGGACAACGGTCAGGAACATCCTGAAGTACCTGAAAAGGATTAAGGATATGTTTCTCGTATATGGAGGTGACAAAGAGCTCATCGTAAACGGTTATGTTGATGCAAGCTTTGACACTGATCCGGACGATTCTAAATCGCAAACCGGATACGTGTTTACATTAAACGGTGGAGCTGTAAGTTGGTGCAGTTCTAAACAAAGCGTCGTGGTGGGATCTACATGTGAAGCGGAGTACATAGCTGCTTCGGAAGCAGCAAACGAAGGAGTCTGTATGAAGGAGTTCATATCCGATCTAGGTGTCATACCTAGTGCATCGGGTCCAATGAAAATCTTTTGTGACAATACTGGTGCAATTGCCTTGGCAAAGGAATCCAGGTTTCACAAAAGAACCAAGCACATCAAAAGACGCTTCAATTCCATCCGGGATCTAGTCCAGGTGGGAGACATAGAGATTTGCAAGATACATACGGAGCTGAATGTAGCAGACCCGTTGACTAAGCCTCTTCCACGGGCAAAACATGATCAGCACCAAAGCTCCATGGGTGTTAGAATCATTACTGTGTAATCTAGATTATTGATTCTAGTGCAAGTGGGAGACTGAAGGAAATATGCCCTAGAGGCAATAATAAAGTTATTATTTATTTCCTTATATCATGTTAAAAGTTTATTATTCATGCTAGAATTGTATTAACCGGAAACATAATACATGTGTGAATACATAGACAAACAGAGTGTCACTAGTATGCCTCTACTTGACTAGCTCGTTAATCAAAGATGGTTATGTTTCCTAACCATGGACAAAGAGTTGTCATTTGATTAACGGGATCACATCATTAGTTGAATGATCTGATTGCCATGACCCATTCCATTAGCTTAGCACCCGATCGTTTAGTATGTTGCTATTGCTTTGTTCATGACTTATACATGTTCCTATGACTATGAGATTATGTAACTCCCGTGTGCCGGAGGAACACTTTGTGTGGAAACAAACGTCACAACATAACTGGGTGATTATAAATGTGCTCTACAGGTGTCTCCAAAGGTACATGTTGGGTTGACGTATTTCGAGATTAGGATTTGTCACTCCGATCGTCGGAGAGGTATCTCAGGGCCCTCTCGGTAATGCACATCCCTTAAGCCTTGCAAGCATTGCAACTAATGAGTTAGTTGCGGGATGATGTATTACGGAACGAGTAAAGAGACTTGCCGGCAACGAGATTGAACTAGGTATTGGACACCGACGATCGAATCTCGGGCAAGTAACATACTGATGACAAAGGGAACAACGTATGTTGTTATGCGGTCTGACCGATAAAGATCTTCGTAGAATATGTAGGAGCTAATATGGGCATCCAGGTCCCGCTATTGGTTATTGACCAGAGACATATCTCGGTCATGTCTACATTGTTCTCGAACCCGTAGGGTCCGCACGCTTAAGGTTTCGATGACAGTTATATTATGAGTTTATAAGTTTTGATGTACCGAAGGTTGTTCGGAGTCCCGGATGAGATCATGGACATGACGAGGAGTCTCCAAATGGTCGAGACATAAAGATTGATATATTGGAAGCCTATGTTTGGATATCGGAAGTGTTCCGGGTGAAATCGGGATTTTACCGGAGTACCGGGAGGTTACCGGAACCCCCCGGGAGCTATATGGGCCTTAGTGGGCCTTAGTGGAAGAAGAGGAGAGGCGGCCAGGGCTGGGCCGCACGCCCCTCCCCCCTAGTCCGAATAGGACAAGGAGAGAGGGGGCCGGCGCCCCCCTCCTTCTCTCTCTCTCTTTTCCACCTCGCGAATCCTATTCCAACTAGGATTGGGGGAGAAGTCCTACTCCCGGAGGGAGTAGGACTCCTCCTGGCGCGCCCTATGATGGCCGGCCGACCTCCCCCTCTTGAACCTTTATATACGGAGGCAGGGGAACCCCAGAGACACACAAGTTGATCGACGTGATCATATTCTTAGCCGTGTGCGGCGCCCCCTTCCACCATAGTCCTCGATAATATTGTAGCGGTGCTTAGGCGAAGCCCTGCGATGGTAGTACATCAAGATCGTCACCACGCCGTCGTGCTAACGGAACTCTTCCCCGACACTTTGCTGGATCGGAGTCCGGGGATCGTCATCGAGCTGAACGTGTGCTAGAACTCAGAGGTGCCGTAGTTTCGATGCTTGATCGGTCGGGCCGTGGAGACGTATGACTACATCAATCCAACGCTTCCGTTGTCGATCTACAAGGGTACGTAGATCACACTCTCCCCTCTCGTTGCTATGCATCACCATGATCTTGCATGTGCGTAGGAAATTTATTGAAATTACTACATTACCCAACAGTGGTATCAGAGCCTAGGTTTTATGTGTTGATGTTATATGCACGAGTAGAACACAAGTGACTTGTGGGCGATATAAGTCATACTGCTTAGCAGCATGTCATATTTTGGTTCGGCGGTATTGTTGGACAAAGCGGCCCGGACCAACATTACGCGTACACTTACACGAGACCGGTTCTCCCGATGTGCTTTGCACATAGGTGGCTTACGGGTGACAGTTTCTCCAACTTTAGTTGAACCAAGTGTGGCTACGTCCGGTCCTTGCGAAGGTTAAAACAGCACCAACTTGACAAACTATCGTTGTGGTTTTGATGCGTAGGTAAGATTGTTTCTTGCTTAAGCCCGTAGCAGCCACGTAAAACTTGCAACAAAAAAGTAGAGGACGTCTAACTTGTTTTTGCAGGGCATGTTGTGATGTGATATGGTCAAGACATGATGCTAAATTTTATTGTATGAGATGATCATGTTTTGTAACCGAGTTATCGGCAACTGGCAGGAGCCATATGGTTGTCGCTTTATTGTATGCAATGCAATCGCGCTGTAATGCTTTACTTTATCACTAAGCGGTAGCGATAGTCGTGGAAGCATAAGATTGGCGAGATGACAATGATGCTACGATAGAGATCAAGGTGTCGCGCCGGTGACGATGGTGATCATGACGGTGCTTCGGAGATGGAGATCACAGGCACAAGATGATGATGGCCATATCATATCACTTATATTGATTGCACGTGATGTTTATCTTTTATGCATCTTATCTTGCTTTGATTGACGGTAGCATTATAAGATGATCTCTCACTAAAATTATCAAGAAGTGTTCTCCCTGAATATGCACCATTGTGAAAGTTCTTCGTGCTGAGACACCACGTGATGATATGGTGTGATAGGCTCTACGTTCAAATACAACGGGTGCAAAACAGTTGCACACGCGGAATACTCAGGTTATACTTGACGAGCCAAGCATATGCAGATATGGCCTCAGAACACGGAGACCGAAAGGTCGAGCGTGAATCATATAGTAGATATGATCAACATAGTGATGTTCACCAATGAAACTACTCCATCTCACGTGATGATCGGACATGGTTTAGTTGATTTGGATCACGTGATCACTTAGAGGATTAGAGGGATGTCTATCTAAGTGGGAGTTCTTTAAGTAATTTGATTAATTGAACTTAAATTTATCATGAACTTAGTACCTGATAGTATCTTGCTTATGTATGTTTGATTGTAGATAGATGGCCCGTGCTGTTGTTCCGTTGAATTTTAATGCGTTCCTTGAGAAAGCAAAGTTGAAAGATGATGGTAGCAATTACACGGACTGGGTCCGTAACTTGAGGATTATCCTCATTGCTGCACAGAAGAATTACGTCCTGGAAGCACCGCTGGGTGCCAGGCCTGCTGCTGGAGCAACACCAGATGTTATGAACGTCTGGCAGAGCAAAGCTGATGACTACTCGATAGTTCAGTGTGCCATGCTTTACGGCTTAGAATCAGGACTTCAACGTCGTTTTGAACGTCATGGAGCATATGAGATGTTCCAGGAGTTGAAGTTAATATTTCAAGAAAATGCCCGGATTGAGAGATATGAAGTCTTCAATAAGTTCTATAGCTGCAAGATGGAGGAGAACAGTCCTGTCAATGAGCATATACTCAAAATGTCTGGGTATAATAATCACTTGATTCAGATGGGAGTTAATCTTCCAGATGATTGCGTCATTGATAGAATTCTCCAATCACTGCCACCAAGCTACAAGAGCTTCCTGATGAACTACAATATGCAAGGGATGAATAAGACTATTCCCGAGCTCTTCGCAATGCTAAAAGCTGCGGAGGTAGAAATCAAAAAGGAGCATCAAGTGTTGATGGTTAACAAGACCACTAGTTTCAAGAAAAAGGGCAAAGGGAAGAAGAAGGGGAACTTCAAGAAGAACAGCAAGCAAGTTGCTGCTCAAGAGAAGAAACCCAAGTCTGGACCTAAGCCTGAAACTGAGTGCTTCTACTGCAAGCGGAACTGCCCCAAGTATTTGGCGGATAAGAAGGATGGCAAGGTGAACAAAGGTATATGTGATATACATGTTATTGATGTGTACCTTACTAATGCTCGCAGTAGCACCTGGGTATTTGATACTGGTTCTGTTGCTAATATTTGCAACTCGAAACAGGGACTACGGATTAAGCGAAGATTGGCTAAGGACGAGGTGACGATGCGCGTGGGAAACGGTTCCAAAGTCGATGTGATCGCGGTCGGCACGCTACCTCTACATCTACCTTCGGGATTACTATTAGACCTAAATAATTGTTATTTGGTGCCAGCGTTGAGCATGAACATTATATCTGGATCTTGTTTAATGCGAGACGGTTATTCATTTAAATCAGAGAATAATGGTTGTTCTATTTATATGAGTAATATCTTTTATGGTCATGCGCCCTTGAAGAGTGTTCTATTCTTATTGAATCTCGATAGTAGTGACACACATATTCATAATGTTGAAGCCAAAAGATGCAGAGTTGATAATGATGGTGCAACTTATTTGTGGCACTGCCGTTTAGGTCATATCGGTGTAAAGCGCATGAAGAAACTCCATACTGATGGACTTTTGGAACCACTTGATTATGAATCACTTGGTACTTGCGAACCATGCCTCATGGGCAAGATGACTAAAACCCGTTCTCCGGTACTATGGAGAGAGCAACAGATTTGTTGGAAATCATACATACAGATGTATGTGGTCCGATGAATATTGAGGCTTGTGGCGGATATCGTTATTTTCTCACCTTCACAGATGACTTAAGCAGATATGGGTATATCTACTTAATGAAACATAAGTCTGAAACATTTGAAAAGTTGAAAGAATTTCAGAGTGAAGTTGAAAACCATCGTAACAAGAAAATAAAGTTTCTACGATCTGATCGTGGAGGAGAATATTTGAGTTACAAGTTTGGTGTACATTTGAAACAATGCGGAATAGTTTCGCAACTCACGCCACCCGGAACACCACAGCGTAATGGTGTGTCCGAACGTCGTAATCGTACTTTACTAGATATGGTGCGATCTATGATGTCTCTTACTGATTTACCGCTATCATTTTGGGGTTATGCTTTAGAGACGGCCGCATTCACGTTAAATAGGACACCATCAAAATCCGTTGAGACGACGCCTTATGAACTATGGTTTGGCAAGAAACCAAAGTTGTCGTTTCTGAAAGTTTGGGGCTGCGATGCTTATGTGAAAAAGCTTCAACCTGATAAGCTCAAACCCAAATCGGAGAAATGTGTCTTCATAGGATATCCAAAGGAAACTATTGGATACACCTTCTATCACAGATCCGAAGGCAAGACTTTTGTTGCTAAGTTCGGAAACTTTCTGGAGAAGGAGTTTCTCTCGAAAGATGTGAGTGGGAGGAAAGTAGAACTTGATGAGGTAACTGTACCTGCTCCCTTATTGGAAAGTAGTACATCACAGAAACAGGTTACCAATTAGTGAGGAAGCTAATGATAATGATCATGAAACTTCAGGACAAGATACTACTGAACCTCGTAGATCAACCAGAGTGAGATCCGCGCCAGAGTGGTACGGTAATCCTGTTCTGGAAGTCATGCTGCTAGATCATGATGAACCTACGAACTATGAAGAAGCGATGGTGAGCCCAGATTCCACAAAATGGCTTGAAGCCATGAAATCTGAGATGGGATCCATGTATGAGAACAAAGTATGGACTTTGGTTGACTTGCCCGATGATCGGCAAGCAATTGAGAATAAATGGATCTTCAAGAAGAAGACTGATGCTGATGGTAATATTACTGTCTACAAAGCACGACTTGTCACAAAAGGGTTTCGGCAAGTTCAAGGGGTTGACTACGATGAGACCTTCTCATCCGTAGCGATGCTTAAGTCTGCCCGAATCATGTTAGCAATTGCCGCATTTTATGATTATGAAATTTGGCAGATGGATGTCAAAACTGCATTCCTGAATGGATTTCTGGAAGAAGAGTTGTATATGATGCAACCGGAAGGTTTTGTCGATCCAAAGGGAGCTAATAAAGTGTGCAAGCTCCAACGATCCATTTATGGACCGGTGCAAGCCTCTCGGAGTTGGAATAAACGCTTTGATAGTGTGATCAAAGCATTTGGTTTTATACAGACTTTCGGAGAAGCCTGTATTTACAAGAAAGTGAGTGGGAGCTCTGTAGCATTTCTGATATTATATGTGGATGACATATTACTGATTGGAAATAATATAGAATTTCTGAATAGGATAAAAGGATACTTGAATAAGACTTTTTCAATGAAAGACCTCGGTGAAGCTGCTTACATATTAGGCATAAAGATCTATAGAGATAGATCAAGACGCTTAATTGGACTTTCACAAAGCACATACCTTGACAAGATTTTGAAGAAGTTTAAAATGGATCAAGCAAAGAAAGGGTTCTTGCCTGTGTTACAAGGTGTGAAGTTGAGTCAGACTCAATGCCCGACCACTGCAGAAGATAGAGAGAAAATGAAAGATGTTCCCTATGCTTCAGCCATAGGCTCTACAATGTATGCAATGCTGTGTACCAGACCTGATGTGTGCCTTGCTATAAGTTTAGCAGGGAGGTACCAAAGTAATCCAGGAGTGGATCACTGGACAGCGGTCAAGAACATCCTGAAGTACCTGAAAAGGACTAAGGATATGTTTCTCGTATATGGAGGTGACAAAGAGCTCATCGTAAACGGTTACGTTGATGCAAGCTTTGACACTGATCCGGACGATTCTAAATCGCAAACCGGATACGTGTTTACATTAAACGGTGGAGCTGTCAGTTGGTGCAGTTCTAAACAAAGCGTCGTGGCGGGATCTACATGTGAAGCGGAGTACATAGCTGCTTCGGAAGCAGCAAACGAAGGAGTCTGGATGAAGGAGTTCATATCCGATCTAGGTGTCATACCTAGTGCATCGGGTCCAATGAAAATCTTTTGTGACAATACTGGTGCAATTGCCTTGGCAAAGGAATCCAGATTTCACAAGAGAACCAAGCACATCAAGAGACGCTTCAATTCCATCCGGGATCTAGTCCAGGTGGGAGACATAGAGATTTGCAAGATACATACGGATCTGAATGTAGCAGACCCGTTGACTAAGCCTCTTCCACGAGCAAAAACATGATCAGCACCAAAGCTCCATGGGTGTTAGAATCATTACTGTGTAATCTAGATTATTGACTCTAGTGCAAGTGGGAGACTGAAGGAAATATGCCCTAGAGGCAATAATAAAGTTATTATTTATTTCCTTATATCATGATAAAAGTTTATTATTCATGCTAGAATTGTATTAACCGGAAACATAATACATGTGTGAATACATAGACAAACAGAGTGTCACTAGTATGCCTCTACTTGACTAGCTCGTTAATCAAAGATGGTTATGTTTCCTAACCATGGACAAAGAGTTGTCATTTGATTAACGGGATCACATCATTAGTTGAATGATCTGATTGCCATGACCCATTCCATTAGCTTAGCACCCGATCGTTTAGTATGTTGCTATTGCTTTGTTCATGACTTATACATGTTCCTATGACTATGAGATTATGTAACTCCCGTGTGCCGGAGGAACACTTTGTGTGCAACCAAACGTCACAACGTTACTGGGTGATTATAAAGGTGCTCTACAGGTGTCTCCAAAGGTACATGTTGGGTTGACGTATTTCGAGATTAGGATTTGTCACTCCGATCGTCGGAGAGGTATCTCAGGGCCCTCTCGGTAATGCACATCACTTAAGCCTTGCAAGCATTGCAACTAATGAGTTAGTTGCGGGATGATGTATTACGGAACGAGTAAAGAGACTTGCCGGCAACGAGATTGAACTAGGTATTGGATACCGACGATCGAATCTCGGGCAAGTAACATACTGATGACAAAGGGAACAACGTATGTTGTTATGCGGTCTGACCGATAAAGATCTTCATAGAATATGTAGGAGCCAATATGGGCATCCAGGTCCCGCTATTGGTTATTGACCAGAGACGTATCTCGGTCATGTCTACATTGTTCTCAAACCCGTAGGGTCCGCACGCTTAAGGTTTCGATGACAGTTATATTATGAGTTTATACGTTTTGATGTACCGAAGGTTGTTCGGAGTCCCGGATGAGATCACGGACATGACGAGGAGTCTCGAAATGGTCGAGACATAAAGATTGATATATTGGAAGCCTATGTTTGGATATCGGAAGTGTTCCGGGTGAAATCGGGATTTTACCGGAGTACCGGGAGGTTACCGGAACCCCCCGGGAGCTATATGGGCCTTAGTGGGCCTTAGTGGAAGAAGAGGAGAGGCGGCCAGGGCTGGGCCGCACGCCCCTCCCCCCTAGTCCGAATAGGACAAGGAGAGAGGGGGCCGGTGCCCCCCTCCTTCTCTCTCTCTCTTTTCCACCTCGCGAATCCTATTCCAACTAGGATTGGGGGAGAAGTCCTACTCCCGGAGGGAGTTGGACTCCTCCTGGCGCGCCCTATGATGGCCGGCCGACCTCCCCCTCTTGAACCTTTATATACGGAGGCAGGGGAACCCCAGAGACACACAAGTTGATCGACGTGATCATATTCTTAGCCATGTGCGGCGCCCCCTTCCACCATAGTCCTCGATAATATTGTAGCGGTGCTTAGGCGAAGCCCTGCGACGGTAGTACATCAAGATCATCACCACGCCGTCGTGCTGACGGAACTCTTCCCCGACACTTTGCTGGATCGGAGTCCGGGGATCATCATCGAGCTGAACGTGTGCTAGAACTCGGAGGTGCCGTAGTTTCGGTGCTTGATCGGTCGGGCCGTGGAGACGTACGACTACATCAACCAAACGCTTCCGTTGTCGATCTACAAGGGTACGTAGATCACACTCTCCCCTCTCGTTGCTATGCATCACCATGATCTTGCGTGTGCGTAGGAATTTTTTTGAAATTACTACATTACCCAACACATACTACTAACAATTTCAACTTTTTTTAGAAAAGGAGGATGACTCCCGGCCTCTGCATCTGGGAGATGCATGTGGCCACTTTATTGATTATTCTTGAGGACCTTACAAAGTATTACAACAATATACCCGAATCCGCCGTCTTGTCAACATATGCCACTAATCCTATCCATATGATGAAGGGGTGGCCAAATACCCATACCACTCACCTAAGCCTATCATCAAAAGCCAGAAGCCCCAGCCGAGCCACATACCGGGTCTGGGGCATAAACTGGTCTGACGCACTCACATGTGTCGTCGCCGCCATCTTCCACAGGTCCGTCTTCAGAGCAGACATTGAGGCTTCTACCTTGTCAGGCCACGCTGCCATCGACACCACCTGACGCCAGACAACTACCTCCTCCTGCGCGAGTCCATCACCGCGCATCGGGCACCGAGTCTCCACTGCGCCACGCCGCCGAGATCCGCCATCATCAATGTGTAGGATGAAGCACCGCTCCACCAAAAAAGCCGCCCACTGGTCCCTTGATCCCATGTACGCCTCCAAGAATGACGCCCCCACGGAGGAAACGATACCAACACGCCGCCGTCATCTGATCTAGGGTTTCCCCCGGAGGTAGCGGATAGAGGTCTCGAGCTTCTCCGCGGCGATGCCTTCAAGAAGGTAATGACACAAAAGGGTGCCGTCAACGCCGGTCTTGGCATCAAGACGAGAACGAGGTTTTCACCCGGATCTGCTTGAAGAACCTCCATCAAGCATCGTGTGCACGGGTCGCCGCCGATCTGAGTCGCCGCACATCGAGCAGGCCGCACCGGCCAGATCCAATCTATCCGGAGGGAAAACCACGCATGACGCGGACCCAACCACCAGGCCCTCCATGCCGCCACCGCCGATCCGAGGTCAGATGATCCATCGCCGCAGACCCGGCCGCCGCCGCCGAACGTAGCCAAGGCCGCTGCCCGAAGCAGGGCCGACCGCCGTGCCCGCCACCATCGCCGCCCTAGGCTGAGGCGGCCGCCGCGCCGCCGCCGCTCAAGGCAGGCCCGCCACGCCACCAAGGCCAGATCGGCCATGACACCAGGCGCCGCGGGGCTCCGCACCGCCCATAGGCGCAGGAGAGAGGGAAGGCCCCCGCCACCGCCGTCAGCCCCCGGGCTATAGGCCGGCAGCGTCCTTCGGCGGCGGCGAAGGGAGGGATGGAAGGACGGGGAGCCCTCGGCGGCTAGGGTTGAGATCCCGCCCGAGTCGCCCGAGCGGGGGCGACGCAGGGGCGATGCGCTGTTGTGACCATCAGTTAAAGTGAATCTGCTCCCTTGGCTCAACCCCGATGCTGTTGTTTGCCTTGCCCAAGCCCTTTGCTAGTTTCCGACGGACGTATCAATGGATATTTCCTTCGCTCGACTGATTTTCCTGCCTGTCCGTGTACTATGGAGATTCGGTCTCCTTTTGTTTCTCAAAACAAAATCTCGTCAACGCTAGACGCATCCAGCCAGTGGCGGAGCTAGCATTTGACACCAGGGTGGTCCACCCCAAATTTTTTTTGATAAGCAATATGACATGTGAAAGTTCTAACTAATTACCAATATCACAAAGAAATAGATCAATATCACAATATGGACTTGCAAAAACACTAAAATCCTCAATTAAATCTCTGTTTTGCATAAAAAAGCCTACATAGTACATACTACATGGACCATAGTACATACCTTGAGAAGTTCAATAAGACTATGTTTCTGGTTTACGCTTTTGCATTGCCATGAAGGTATCAATTATATTATCTTCATTCACCTCAGAGAAAGCATCCCTCTCAATGTATGTGACTAGACAATCATCCAAAAGACTATCGCCCATCTTATTTCTCAACTTGCTCTTGACTAAACTCATGGCAGAAAAGGAAAGGAACAGATGGGTAGTTTGGTACTCCTTTCCAACTCTGTTTGAAAGCATGCGTAAATTACACGCCTTTCCAACGGTAGCTTAAGCTACTGGCCATTTGAGCGAAGATGTTGTGAGCATGAAACTAAATACACAACCTTATTACAGCTCCTCAATCCAATTAAGACCCATAATACGACATGAATTCTGTTTAATTAAGCATGGCTGGACCTGGACAGTAAGTTCAACATTCAGTTCAATACCTCAAAAGTATAAAACAAAATTAACAGTCTCAGATTTCTGATGCAACCATGAACCAGTGTAAGATGTCTGAATTAGCCTTTTCTTCTTAGTTTAGGATGTTGTGGTGTACTCCCTCTGTAAACTAATATAAGAGTGTTTAGATCACTACTTTAGTATTCTAAACGCTCTTATATTAGTTTACAGAGGGAGTACCTTGTAACTAGTAATTACTCGGATCAAAAATTATATTACCACACAGGCAGTGCACAACACAACAAATAGCAAGCAAACCTTAAATCAAAAATTGGGGAATTTGGGAATGGATGAATGGTACCTCAAATCAGGCCGAACCGAGTGCCGTAGTGCGGACTGGGCGGCGCCGCCGGCTTGCAGGGGCGCCAGGCGGCCGGGACAGGGCAGGGTCGCGGCCGAGGGCGGTGGCAAGGCTGGCGCCGAGCGCCTGGCAGGGCGAGGGCACAATGGGGAGGCAGGAGGCCAGGAGCAGAGGAGCCTCCTGGGCGGCCGGCGACCGGCGTCCGGCGAGGCCGCGAGGCAGGCAGAGGCCGGGACGGGGGCGGCCGGCGGCTGGGTGTCGGGTAGAGGGTCAGCGTGCTGTATGCCTGTATGTGCGTGGTGCCTGGGGTCTGGCTGAGAGCGAGAGCGTTGGTTGTTTTGGGTCAAAGTGTTGTTGGGCCATTTTTTCCTTCTCTGGCCCATCTATATAGGTATAGGCCGGGTCAAAATCCCAGGGTGGGCGGCGGCCCACCCTGGCCACCCTGTAGCTCCGCCACTGCATCCAGCAACCAGCCTGGGCTTCCCACTAGCACGTACGCGCCACGCGCGCCTGCAGCTTTTGTGTGTCACGGCGTTGCATGCTAGCCGGACGTACGGGCCGCATCCACGTGCTCCTCCTGACTTGCGACTACTGCCACCTATGCAGTACAATCTTGCCGAGATCGCCGACTCGACTCTGGCCACCAGGTGACGCTTCCGATCAACTAGACCGTGATCTTCTCGAACCTTGCTCTGATACCACTTGTTAGAATAAATCCGAGGCATACCGTCGATCATCCGAGGATCAAGCAATCACACGAGCACGACACCGAGATTTGTTAACGAGATTCACCGATATGGCTACATCCCCGGGGCCTGACTATGGGCGCTCCTCCCCATGACACCGTCACAATACCACACACCGGCCACCCGGTCGCCGACACACGCCGCCGGCTCCCCCTTGTGCGCATGTGCTATTATGTTGGTATAGATTACATCGTGTGTCTATCTCCGCTATATATGAGAGGCCTAGGATACAAGTGTCATATTAGGACACGACTTCATATCTTATCTAAACACAATACAACTACAAGTCCAACTGTAACCTAACTCGTAAACTATATTCGACACAACTCTAACACCATGTATATGATATTTGAACAAGGAAATTAATGCGCTAGTGTATCAATCGCTCTCACCCAGCGACCAACAACAAAGTGACGAACTATAACACGTGCTTTGTTAGGAGAGAGGAATTAATCTCGGCCGGTACACGTCAACAGCCACTCCGCGGCACATTATCATGCATTCTGTGAGATTCGAAACATGAGAATTAGGAGATAATCGAGGTGGTATCCATGAAACCACGAGTCGAGAAGGCGACGGGATGTGACAGTCGCCAACGACAACTGTCACGAGACTTAATATTGTGAAAGGATGGTGCAATGCATGGGCTTCATTTATTTGTATGTGGACCATGTCCATGCCAGATATTTTGGAATCAGAATGGTTGCTTGTAATGGTGACAGCATCGGCGGCTACAAGTGCAAAAAAGAAGCACCTAATTAGTAAACAGTTGGACGCATAAACATTAATTACGGCGTGCTTTTAAAATCTCCTAATATAAAGTGTTTCTTACACCTTCATCATGTTCAACAACGAAGCTCCACGATGGGTGTGCGCCTCAGCGACATGCTCATCTCACCATCCCATCTCAAACACTCGTTCGAGATCATCGTGAACAACTCCCTCCTCCTCGTCGCCACACCGGCCATCGCCCTCGTCGTTCTTCGTAAAGCCGCGCAGCTCGGACCCGGCGAGATCCTCTCCCGCCTCCATGGCTTGCACCAGGTTCACGTTTCGCTGGCAGTGTTCCTTCCATTCGCCTTGGCCACCCTCTACCTCATGAGCCGCCCACGCAGCGTCTACCTCGTCGACTACGCTTGCTGCCGGCCTAAATCCAGTTGCCGCGTATCCATAGCCTCCGCCACCGAGAATGCTCGCTTTTCGCTCGATGATGGCGGTCACCAGTTCATGGCGCGCATGCTCAAGCGCTCGGGCCTCGGTGACCAGACTTACGTCCACCCTTCGTTGCACTACATTCCGCCGCGCTCCAGCTTAAGTTCATGCTGGGACGAAGCGGAGCAGGTCATCTTTGCGGCCGTCGACGACCTGCTCGCCAAGACGGGCATAAGTCCTGAGGCGATCGACATACTCGTCACCAACTGCACCACCTTCAACCCAACGCCGAGCTTGGCTGACACCATCGTGAACAGGTACAAGCTCAGAGCCGACATCCGGAGCGTGCACATCTCCGGCATGGGGTGCAGCGCCGGGGTGATCTCCTTGGAGGTGGCGAGGAACCTCCTGCACGCGGCGCCCCGTGGCGCGCGCGCCCTAATGGTGTCCACGGAGTCCACCTCGCTGGTCAACTATACGGGGAAGAACCGCGCGATGCTGCTGCCTGCCGCCTTGTTCCGCATGGGAGCGGCTGCGGTGCTGCTGTCGACGTCCAGATCCATGTCCCGGTTCCGGCTCACGCACATCGTGCGGACGATCACCGCCGCGCAAGACAGAGCGTACCGGTGCGCGTACCAGGAAGAGGACGACGTGGGGGAGATGGGAATAAACCTGTCCAAGGAGCTCGTGGCTGTCGCCGGCGACACGCTTCAGGCCAACATCGTCGGAATAGGGTCCCTGGTCCTCCCACCATCGGAGAAGCTGCTCTTTGCGCTCTCGTTCGTTGCACGTAAGGTTTTCAACAAGAAGATGAAGCTATACGTCCCCGATTTCCGCACGGCCTTCCAGCACTTTTGCATCCATTGTGGTGGCCGGGCTGTGATCGACGCGGTGCAGACTACCTTACGCTTATCGGATGAGAATATTGAGCCATCGCGGATGACGCTGCACCGGTTCGGGAACACATCTAGCAGTTCGTTATGGTACGAGCTTGCATACATCGAGGCGAAGAGACGGATGTGCAAGGGCGACCGGGTGTGGATGGTCGGGTTTGGTTCTGGGTTCAAGTGCAACAGCGCCGTGTGGCAGTGCATCAGGCCGGCCAGCAACACCGATATTGGCACGCCGTGGGCTGATTCTATCCATATGTATCCGTTGAACATCTCTCGAAAGTAAGCTAAAATTAAGGTCTGTGCACGTACAAGTACGACTCGATTCGCACAAAAAGATTTTCATTTGTTCATGCAGCAATGAACAACACTTTCACAGGCTAATCTTGATTTATCCTCAAATATAGCTAAATGTAATTGTGTTTGGGTTAAAGATAGGAAAATAAATTATGTTCGTGGACAAGTAGAGGAACATATAAAACACATTCAGGCGTGTATCTGGTGTTATAGAGTTCTTTTTGCATGAAAAGGAATTGGACATGTGAGGGCTGAACTCTTAAGACCTTTCCTAGTGTTTTCAAATTAACATTGTCTAAATGAGGTGAGAGAGGATGGAAGTGTCTCTTGAGGCCGTCTCTAGACACAAGCGAGTACATAGAGACTTAAAACTATGGTTTTGCCTTGAAGAGCTGCGTCTCGTGGGTCGCACTACGGCTCACGAGGCGAACCCCGCCGCCGCCCCAACCACCCGCTCCTCCACACTCCTCCCCCTCGCCGCCGTCGGCGGCGGCGGCGGGGCGCCCCTCCCCTGCTTCCTAGCGCGCACACTCCCGCACATCGGTGAACCCTTTCTGGATCGTGGCTTCCCTAGGGTGGCACGGCTGTCGGCGGGCGCGGCGGTGGTGCGGGTTGCTGCCACTCAACCTTGCTGGTGCGGCTCCTCGCGTATGAGCCGGTGGTCGTGGATGTGGTTCCCGACTGCCACAGGATCTAGCCAACAGTCGTGATGGTGTCTCAGGCCGCCGCTAGATCTGGCAGGGTTCAGTGGAGTCAGGGCATGGCCCTCCTCTCATCGATGGCCCTTGTGGCTGATATTTTGGGCGCCCTGCAACTCAGATCTCAGTCATGGGTCTCCTTCGTGTGATGAAAGGTGCAAACTCTGGGTAACTATGGGTGGCGGACTTGCGCTAGTGTAGCAGCAGGGGCGACCAGCTGCGTGCTCGCGGTCCATCATCGGGTGGTGGTGGGTGAGGGTAGGTCTCCTTGGTTACCGGAGCGGTGGCATCATTCCGGCGGGCGGCGTTGCGCGGGTGCTCATGAGTTCCCTTTGGTGGTTTGGCGGCGAGGTGGCTCACTCTGGAGCCTTCCGTCATGCGGGTGTGGTCTCCGTTACCTCCCCGCTCTGTTTTGGTCGTCATCTGCATCTCTCCTTGGTCGACCATGGCAGATGGATCTCGATGGTGGGGGTCATGTCCCGGGCGAAAGCTTCGCCTTACTTTGTCGGTGCCAATGATAGCGACGCTCTTGTGCGGCGTTCCCTCCCTGGAGGTGTCATTGTGGGTGGCCCCCGTCCACCATGGGCTTTGGGTGAAAACCCTTGTCTGACATGTTCTAGACCATATGGTGGTGGCGCCCTGGTGTCATTCCCTTCTTGGAGGCTCTGCTTTGCAAGCAGGGTTCCGTTTTTCTGGTCGCCCGGTGAGTTCGTGGATGACAGCTTCTTCTCTTTGTGTGGCGGTTCCATGCTTCGATGATGGTGCCCTCTCGGCAAGCTAGGTCCGGTGAGGTGGTTGTTTTTGAAGGTATCCCTCTGGGGTCTTGGCTTTGGGGTCCAGCTGCACTCTAGGGAGTTGAGCATTCCAATGTCCGACACTGCGGCGCCCTTCGAGCCATGACGAGGAGCAGGGGCTCCTTTCGGTGCTGCAACAGGCTGGCCTGTTTGTGCTGGGCGTCCAAGCGATGACAAAGACATAGCCTCCTTTGACAGCTGGCATCCTTTGCGAGGTGGCCTCCTTCTCAGCTTCGGTCCTTCGATCATGTTTGAGGGCCCCAATGCCTTGTTGTCTTGCTTTTGGGCTTCGTTGTTGTTCCTGGGCACCCTTGTATCGCGCCATAGTTTGTTCTTTGCTTCTTCTTTTTTTCTGTTGTTGCGGTGTTGTATTGTTTTGTTGGTTGTAAGGGCTTCATTAATTTAAAGTCGGGCGCCAACCTCTTCTCTGAAAAAAAAACTAGGATTTTGCTAACACAGTCAGACTGAGACTAATGATGGCGTACAGCCCAGACTTGCCTATGTTATGGGCTGGCCTTGTCCCCTACCTGCCTTTTTGCACTGCCTTTTCTTCTGTGCATGGTTGTCTTGTTGCTAGACTTTTTCCTCTTACTTGTATATATAGGCACGCTAAGATAAGCCTGAGCGTACTATTTGTAATCCTACGCTCCGCCCGCGCAGTTGCCAAACAGCGACCGATCGGTGCACTAATTATCCCAAACCACCCAACCACACACCTTTTGTTCTCGGGCCACTAATTCATCGTAACTAGTCATCGTAATGTGGTAATAGGTAACAAGCCCTGCCGAAGCAAAAAATCTGCCGTAATTAGCAAAGCAAAAGTGGTATCTCAGAGGTACACTTTTACGAGATGGGAACCGAATTAGTTACCTTACTATATTTTACGTGGCTTATTACTATGCTGAATTAGTTAAGTTACTATATTTTACATGGTTTATAACTACGTATACAAAAACACACATATAATAAAATGAAAATGGTGGCGAGAGGTGAACCAATTCATGCATCCAGTAACCAATTTAAATCAATTACTATATTTTTGAAATTTGATTACCATGTCTAGTTAGCAACACACACAAAAATAGTGTCATTGCATGCATCTGGTAACCAAATTAAAACATTTACTATATTTTCCAAGGTTGATTAGCGTGTTTAACTAGGACAATTAAGAAAAAATATGATAGAGCGGTGAATCATTGTATGCATCCCGTAATCAATTACTATATTTACCAAGGTTCATTACCATGTGTAACTAGGAGGACACATATTATAGATGAAAAATGTGAGCTGCGTTATAAGGTATAAAAATTTATACCATATTTTTCTTTTAGCATGTACCAGGTACTTTGACTGGTCACAAGGTAGTAATGGTTTTGATCCCGTTACTATTTCTTGCATGAACCTTTACTGAAATTATTACATATGCACGGGAGCCGGTAAATGCTTTCATCACGTTACCACATGAGCCCTCTTTTTTACTGTGCTTAGAGACAAGAGCGGCGGGGCAGACGTGCAAATTGTGGCTGCCCGTAACGACAATTAATTCCAATACTATATATGCGTGTGCTATTACCATATATAGACATGGACTATTCGGTTACTAGTAACAGAATAATATTCTGTGCATATCTCTTCTCTTATCCTAAATTGAGCCCTAGATCGGCCCCGTAGCCGACCTCGACCTAGCCACCGGCGCCACCCCCGACCCAACCGCCGGCCATCACGCCTGCCACCGCGCCCACCTCCCGGCCATGGCGCCCGCCGCCGCGCACAACCTCCCGACCACGGCGCCCGCCGCCACGCCCCACCTCCCGGCCATGGCGCCCGCCGCCGCGCACCACCTCCCGACCATGGCGCCCGCCGCCGCACCCCACCTCCCGGCCATGGTCGCCCGCCGCCGCGCACCACCACCATGGCGCCCGCCGCCGCGCCCCACCTCCCCGACCATGCGCCCGCCGTAGCGGCCCACCTCCCGGACACGCGCCCCAACCAGTCAAACCACACATGCTCTGAAATTTTCAGTTTTGTTGCTTTCACTTGTAGAGACAAGAGGATTTATTTTCCTGGAAGACAATGGTATCCCTCTATTCTATTGTAAATTTCCTAATCACACACTCATAGATCCAAGCCTCTGACCATTTGTGCTTAAGAGGGATCCAAGTCCATGATGCTATTTTAGACTAGGCGATAGAGGTTTTCTCAACTTTGGGAAGTTCTCCGCACCATGGTCTTTAATGACGAGGTGAAAGATCAATTTATTTGGAAACTTGAGACCTAATCAATTGCAGTATCATGGACTTCAACACAAGTCACATTATCCTCTTTGTTGCCAAGCCCCTGAAACTATTCACCATATCCTCATGTCGTGCCTATGGCCAGTGTTGTATGCTAATATTACAACTTATGCGTAGCATATTTTTTTCTTTCAAATAATTTTTTATTTCCATGTTAATATTCTACTGATACTACAATTAAAATTATAACTCCTACCGCATGCTATTATTATTTTGGTTTAAATCATACTGATCTGGCAGTACTCATTGTAATTTACGTTTTCTTGTGCAGGTGCTTCGGAGGGATGAGATTCTAGATGGCAAAACAGTTGTTGGTGCTTGTTGTGAGTCGTTGCATCTCACCATATCAGAAATCTGCTCCGAAACATTCTTTCGCATCGCTTGATCTATGTAGTCCGCCAGGTCATTTTCATCTTCTCTTCATTGTCCAACATTACCGAACTATCAATCCTTTACAACAAGTGATGTGGGAACATTGAGCTTGCTTCAGTTTCGAGATAGAAAATGGTTGTCATCGTCTTAACCAAACATATGGCTTTGGTGCGAGTTAAATAAATATCACTATTTATACTAAACTTTAATATTTGTTTATAATACACTTTTTTCATCTTACAATCATAGCTAATTATTATGGTGAATTTTAACAATATTTTATAATAGAAGTTACATTTCTCAATAAAATACTCCTTAAACACATTTAAATCAATTTGACATAAATATGATTAAATAAGAAACTAGAAGATATCATGTCTTCTTGGATTTTTTGTGCTTGTATTAATGCGGCGTATATGCATGTGTGTCGTTAACAATCTTAATAAATACCTTAAAGTGTGTGGTATACAAATACACCATCATAGTGGTCTTTATTATTAGATATACGCAAATAGAAAATTCTCGAGTTCATGAGATGTTTATGAGGAGCTCGGTACCTAATAATTGCAGTTTTCTTTATTCATTTTTTGGGTCAAATGTGTGTAACATATTACAATGGGTTCAGTAATATGTTGATGATGTGTATACGATATATACTTGGTACTGAAATAATATCACTCTAGCTAAGACAACCTTTAGTACAACTTGTAAAGCATTCATAATAAAGGGATACTTGCATCCTAAGTAAAATTGCTTTATAATATGAACTTGTGGGTCTTATTTTGTTTAGAATTTCAATGATTTATTTATATTTAGCACGCTCTTGGATGCAACACTTTTTCACTAATAATGTGATGATTAATATGCATAGTTTGTGTGTGCGCGGCGCGCACATGTGTGAGCCTCCACCATAGGGCCCAAGGGCGTCATTCTATTTACTTGGTCCATGGATTCACTCTAACCTCAAGGAAACCAAAGTTTGACTACCATCTTGATGGGTGGCACCCGTCGACGAGGTGTAGAGGTAGGGATGCGGCCGGGTGGCCACATGCTCAAAATAACAAAGCCTCATAGTGGTAGTCGGGTTAGCCTGGGATCAGGTGTGCAGCTGAGGCGTGTTGCCGATGAAAAATACGATCATGAAGAACAACACAATGAGCTTGGCCTAGGCCATGATGAACCACACGCACTAAAAAGGCAGCATGAGTAGATACTCAATTCTCAAGTCAGGTTGCAGAATCTCAAAGGTGCAACTGTTTGGGACATGTTATGGTCGTATGTTTACATATAGCGCACTTTAGTCAATGACTAACTACTAGAGCTCGCCTAGTGGATCATTTGCCTTAGTCCTGCTCATGGTGTCATTAGGAGACTTATTTCCGTTCGTTTTGGAGATAGGTGTCCAACTTCTTCATTCCTATCATCATGAATTGTTGCTAGTTAGCGTTTTAGATTGTAATTTATGTTGTTGGATATTATACTACTTGCTACATTGCATTAATAAGTGTTTTTTAAATACTCCCTTCGTTCTAAAATAGATGACTCAACTTTGTACTAACTTTAGTACAAAGTTAGTACAAAGTTGGGTCATCTATTTTGAAACGGAGGAAGTATTAAGTATTCATTGTATGTACCTACAAAGTATTTTATTGTATGTGCCTACACGAGGGCCCTAGGACATTGGAGGCCAGTGCAACCGCACATGTTGTACATTCTTAGGGGCCTTTCCTGCCCCTCCCTGCAACTCGAGCTTCACACGGGCCCTCTTCTGGAGGGTGACCCTCTTGATCGCCAGCAGCTGCTTGGTGGAGCTGTCGCCGACCACCAGCCACTACCCTTCCTCCTTGGTCTTAGGGAACCTGGGGGTGTGAACCGGGCCGACCTCGGAGTTGGGCTTTATGTCATCGCCCTCACGGACCTCTTTAGAGCTTTTTCAGTGTCGTTTGGGCAGACTGTAAACCAGATTCCCAACTCTGTACCTCCTCTGCTTTCTAAGAGTAACAACCAGCATGTTCCTATTGCAACTCCCAGGTTACTGCTTGCTCTTTCAGACTCGGTATCCAGATCCTCTTATTGCTCAGACTTGTAAGGGTGACATCTACCTTGGGCAGCAAAGAAGGATACACTCAACTCTGAATCTATTCCAGCTCTGCCCATCATCTTTCACATTCCAAATCTGAAGATTTCTGAACCGGTCCATCTTTTTGCTCTCCTCGTACACCTAGTCCTAGGTGTATAAATATGTAGCACTCACAGTAAGCATCCCAAAAGCAGTAATCAAATCACTCTTATAAATGGAGCATCACCTCCTCTAATTTAAAGCAATAATCACCCTTGTTTGCTGTTCTGGCAGCCAAGTAAGGTAGGTCATCTCATCATCGCTGTTCGTCGTGAAAGGCGAAATCAGTCACTGGTTGTCTCTCAGCCCCTGTGCTGTCCAGATAAAATAAACAGAAAAAGTTTCCATTTCCTATTTTCAGTTATAATGTGTATGCATCGTGCCGTATCAAATTTGATTATTGATACTACAGTGAACGAATGTCAACTCATGGAGCTGTAAATGTAAATCTGGGAGTTGCCACTTCACGGTGCTGAATTAATGGACTCTCTCACTCTTTGGCTTCAGTTAGAAGTGTCTCCGGTACAAATATCCGTTACGTAGTGCTACATGGGTAGGCTGTCAACAAAATGCTACTGGCCAACTACTGAATTATTCAGTTTTGACATCAGATGCTCCTAGAAAAAGTATCAGCCAGTAGGCCATCCAAGAATATAAGAGAAAAACAAACGAAAAAACTGATACAAACTATTAGTAGTAAACAGTGACCTGCTTTCACAACAGTTAATATCTTGTAAACAAAGCTACTGCAGGAAGGATGAAGACTTTCAGCTCAGAAGAACTAGAGGAAGCAACCAACAGAATAGATCAAAACTGCAACCTCAGCAGTGACTAACACGTTCATTCCAGATTTGTTGCCACGAAAAAAGACATTCAGCTAATTTTGGGATTTCATATCATCTTCATGGCAAAAATGAGAACCTTTTTTCATGGAAAGATAGATTGACCCAGGATTAAATTGAAAGCTGCAATGGCAATTGAGAACATAAACATATAGGGCGTGCAGATATACTCTTCATTAATATATTTGAAAGCATTTGCAGAATGCCCTGATGTCACACTCTTTTAGTTCTAGTATGCATGACAATATGACATCACGATGGACAGGTTAATTGTACTATAATTCTTTCTTCTCTACTGAATGATGTAATGGACATAGAAGGACTCACGATAAAATTACCTGTTTCATTCAGGACTAGCGACGCTAAATTGGCATGTATATCTGACATACTATAGCAGACAACCAACATCCACTCAGGCACACAGACAGAGATTACCAGCTCACTACACACAGGGTGAACTTTTTTGCGCCGTACGCAGTTACAAATTCTCATGGCCCGTTCTTGGTCATGTAATTCTGAAATTAGAAGGCACTTCCCTACAAGTGGCAGCATAGTCTTCCGCGAGGTGGGGGCAGCTTCCTCGTGAGGGCATACAAACTTTTCCATGAAAATCTTCTTTTGTCACCAAGACTGCTGAATAGTAGCTCCACTCGCGCTCTAGCAATCCATTTTCCTACTTCTTGGTTCACGTAAATGTGAATGTAGCAGGCACCTGCCCTGTGCAAGCAGCTGCATAGTCTTCAGCAAGGTGTGGTGCAGCTTGCTTCTGAGGGCATATGAACTTCTCGACAAATACCTTCTCGCCGACCACCACCATACTATAGTAGTCCCTGTCATGATTTAGCAATCCACTTTCCTTAAGAAACCTCATAACATAGTAGCGGGGCCTGAGCCGTCCCTCCAGGCTGTAAGTGAGCATAGCAGGGCGACGAGCAATGTAGGCCGGCTCCAATCCCACCTCAGAGATTAGGAAGTCTGACATACGCTGCAGCACGCCATTTGATCTTGTCAGCAAAACCGGAGCCTTGGACACAGCAATGCCAACCTCGGTATCTGACCACCTAAGTGTCCTCTTCAAGTAGTCCACTTTGGCAGCGATCTTGTCCTCGCTGAAGCATGAGACGGTGTGCAGCGCTTGCCTGAACATTCCAGAGCCACGGGGCACACCTAGACGTTCTGTGCACGCAACCATCGCCAGGACACGCCCTGGTTTGGCGCTAATCATCCTTGGCTCACGGATGAACAGCTTGGCAATATCACAAACAGCTAGCCCGCACTATGCTAGGAGATTGACATTGGGCTTGACCACCCTCTCGAGGTGGGAGCCGAGGAAGCCGGAGCCGTGTTTGAGGGGCCGGAGCAAGTTGTCGATGGAGCCGAAGAGCGGCAGGTAATACTCTACCTTGGAGACGACGGATCTATGGCTCAATTTGCACGGGGCGAGCGAGACGAGTCGCGCGATTTCAGAACGCGACAGTCCGAGGCCGGTGAGCCCGTCGACGATTGGGGCCAGGGTTGTCTCCACTTTGGCGCAGAGGAACCGCGGGTCCTTGGCGACGACGGCCGCGACATCAGCGCCGGAGAGGAAGGAGAGGACGGCGTCGGGGTTGGCGGGGGACTTGAGGTGGGAGAGCCTGGCGGAGGCCTTGAGTACCTGGGCACGGGTGAGGCCGCAGGTGGAGACGAGGTACTCCTCCACGGCGAAGCTAGGGTTGGTGGAAACGGCGGGCGCGGCGGTGGTGGAGAGGAGGCGGTGGAGGGAGAGGAGTGGGGAGGTGGAAGGAGAGGGCGCGCCGGAGAGGAGATGGGAGAGGACGCGCTGTCGGAGGAGGAGCATGACGCCGCGACGGCGGGCGGCGGCGGCGGCGGTGGGGAATTCGAGTGGCGTTGGATGTTCTGAAATGAACTGAACTTGGCTGAGCTCCATTCAATCCCTGCCACTCAAATAACATCCAACGGTCTATTTCCAACCACACAACACCAGAGCCCAAAATAACTTCCCAAGATTGTTTTCACAGTATGGAACTGACAAAAATTGTTCCACGACAGTTAAAAAAATTGTTCCACAACTAGAATATCGAACAAACATAATTCATGACGATTTTTTTGGGCCGACAAGAGACGAAAGTTCCGCGATGGTAGAGAGTTAGCTGCTTAATAAGGAAAATGTTGACGAAAAACCACTCCCGGTTACAACGGCACAGGGAAAACCCAGACCTGGACACACATTGAAGAAACGACAAACATCGACACCAGGACAACAACAATGGATTCACTTTTGAGAAAAATGCAAAGAACCCCATAGTAGTGGCAATTTTGTGACCTACGATGAAAAAGGAAGCTCCGACTTCAACAGAAGAACAATAACCACCACTTAGTATCGTCATTATTGTCACACGAGGAGAACTGAGCGGGCACCATGGCAACTAAACAAATCTATACGACATAAGCCAACTCGCAGGTGGAGGGGGGTGGGGGGGGGGGGGGGGGGGGGGGGGGGGGGGGGGCGCTCCTATGCTGCTAAGGGAGTGACCCACGAAGCATCACCATTTGGCATATTTGGATGGATATGAGGTTCCCCTTCAAGGCTCGAGGACTAAGAACAGAGTGTCATGGACCCAACAAAAAGCATCTGTTGCCAGCTGCAGTGTGTGTATTGTAAGGTTGATGCGCTGAAACGAAAATCGACGAGTGAAGACTCATAAACTTGGAGTTGCAGATGGAGCATTCGACTCCATGAGGTGCCTAAATTCAGTGAGTTGCAGAAATAGGGAACGCCTATTGCTCTAAGGAAAAGAGAAATGCATGCAAAGTCAAAGATTTGTAAACCTAAGAGTTACCACCCGAGAAAAGTTGAGTTGTGAAATTAAACTCAGTGGCGACTGGCGAGAACAAAGCAGTGGGATTAAAATGTCCAAGTGGTTGATGCTTTTTGCTTTATCACACCAATCGAGGAACCGATTTCTGATTTGAGGGGTGGGTGACTGACCACTACATTAACGTTAATGCGATGCCAGAATAGACAATAGAGTGAAGCAAAGCGTACTTGGGGGTTGGTTGTTTACACTTCCAATGTCTTAAAGTGTATTCCTCCTCTTTCACATGTTCCTCTTCCACTGTTTCAATCATTTATTTAGTGTTTCAGCCCTGTTTTTTTTCCAAGAAAGCCCTTTGTTATCAGCTTCTGAAGTTTCAGTCATAACCCTCTTTTCATGCTTTTTTTGACATACATATTATTCCCATGCTTATATGGCTGAATTGACAAAGTTTCTGTTATTCGATACTTGGATGTTTCAGTCATGTGAAGGTTCACACTATTTTCTCGCACTGAAATGCTACTTTACCTATTGTTGCTGGGATGGCCTGGCTTCGAGGATTCAGAGTCAAGGGAAGTTTGTGAATTGTGAAGTTAATAAACATATTTTGCCATCTTTAACTATATGGGTGTCTAATGAAATTAGAGCGTGAGGAATTGCTGACGCAGCCAGTGAGCCACGCAAGCAGAGTCTTGAAGCAGTCGTACCCATACAATACATCTGTTATGACTAATCTCACAGCATCCTGAAGCTGCATGCAGTAATACATCTATTATGTACTACACTGTTCTTCTTTGCTGCTGTAAGCCTGCCGCTTGTGGGCAGGAGATGGATTCTCAGCTCCTGTGCTGTGCTATCCAGATGAAGTTTCCCATTCTTGGCTTCAGGTATGATCCGATTCCAGCTGCAACGTGTATGCATGGTACCGTATCACATTACATGTTGATGTTGTCACCACAAGCGAACCGGCCAAACCCTCCAAAGCTGACAGGGCAACAAAGGAAGTGATACCACTGCTGAGCCATTACTATCCTGCTGTATTCGGCCGAGTGACATCCATACCCCACTTTATGTTTTTTTATTAACGAAATACATTAATTAAAAAAAGGAAAATAAATAAATGAAAATAAATAAATAAATGTCAGCTCACAGGTTTGTAAATGTAAACATGGGAGCTGCCACTTAAGTTCAGTGCTTCACAGGGACTGCACCATACCTAAGTTTGAATAAATAGACTCTGTCATTCTTTGTTCCCGGCTTCCCGCTGTCCTT
Source organism: Triticum urartu (assembly GCF_003073215.2). Classification (NCBI taxonomy): domain Eukaryota; kingdom Viridiplantae; phylum Streptophyta; class Magnoliopsida; order Poales; family Poaceae; genus Triticum; species Triticum urartu. Next base: position 12,094,279 of record NC_053027.1, on the reverse strand, counting down.
TTATTGGCTTCAGTTAGCAGAGCACAAGTGCACAATAGCCAACCAGCATCCATTTCTAGCTGGAATGTCAGATGATGTCGTAGCGGAAAGCAGTGAATAATACTAACTGAACCTGAAAACTGCATTAGGTACGATGGTGTGCTAAATGCAGTGGGTTGTAAAAACGAAAAATGCATATTGCTCGGAAGGAAAAGTGAATTGAAAAATCACAGAATTATAAACCTGGGAGTTACCACTAGATGAACAGTGGTGAAATTATATTGAATGTCGAGAACAAAGATACATACATGCATGTATCTTTTTCTCTTTTGAGTCAAACCTCTGCTTTTTCTCTGGGCTGTGCTGCTGACAGTTGTTTGGTTGTCATTCATGTGTAGTTGTTAGGAGCTAGGGTTCGGCCCTGCCTAGGGCGTAGGGTGTAGGGTGTAGGGGAAGGAGGGAGTTGGGCGAGGGGGGAGCGCGGCGGCCGGCGGCGAGGCGCCGTCCTTGCGGTTGGGCAGCGGCGGCGCAGGAAGGAGGCGGCTAGGGTTAGGGTTCCGGCTCCTCTGGGAGCCGGGCAATAGAATAGTCTTATTGCTTAATTCTCGAAATAGTCTTACAACTTGTATATATAACCATAATCTGAAAATAAAACTAAGATAACTTGAGGCCTAAGCCTGCCCAGTGGGCCCCCTGCGGCCATAGACCTGGCCGGTCATAACAGTAGTCAATATCCAAGATTCAGTCATTAGTTCTGGAACTGTTATGTACTGTAGTTCGGAGTACTATGCTGGTGTTTATCTTCTTAAGAAAAAAGGAACAGGTCTGTGAGGACGATATCTCTCTGTTGCTTGCTCTGCTTCAATGTTGTAGAGTTTTGTTGGTCAGCAGCTACTACAACCAGGGAATGCGAACGCTATTTGAAGACAGCGTGGTGGTGCTGCATAGCTACAACTGGGACAGGTCGCCCGCATTGAAGTCCACAGTAGGTTCTTAACATTACAATATGGCAGGCTTTTAAATAGAACATTATATGTACATAACGTTGTGCAGTATTGGAATATACAGATCCACGGATCTGCAGAAACTACCAAGAAGCAAATTAAATTCCTTTAATATTGCCTAGCCACCACAGTTTCACCTCTGACTTATGACAGAGACAAATGAAAGAAAAAATTGCAACATATTGTCCATACCTAAAATAGAAGAGAATGTACTATGGACACCTTTGGAATCCTTAAAAACTCCTGTTGGTAGAGTAATGATGCAAAGGCCTGATTACCGAACATGTACTGTTAGAGCATGAGGTATTGCTCCAGGCTCTAATCCTACCTATATCGGCATACATCCATAGTAATTACCTTCCTACACTCAATATGAAGTGAATAATATTTCTTATGACCTGCCTGGTTCATACAATGAGATGGCTGTGAGAGAGTCGTGTCACTCTGTCAATTGCGCCTTAATTACTGAATTATACTACATGGCTAATCTGTTGTGCGCCTAAATGGATAATCTTGAAGCTGCGGCACTACATGTGTTACCGACTGATGTATTCTTCCTCTTCTTTTGGAACAGAGCAAGTTGCCCTTTTCTTTTTCGGCTTCAGATGCATCATCCTGTTCTGGCTGCAATCTGCATACGGTGCACTACCGCATTCGATGCATGCTACTACTGCTCCCTCCGTCCGGGAAAACTTGTCCTCAGCTTAGTTCATTTCCAATTTTGCAAAAAAAAAACCCTTATCCTTTTAATTCTCTTGCCAATCAACCCGTCTTCCACCCCCAGTCGCCGGCGGGCACCGCGCGCCCCAGCCGTCGTAGGGCTCAGCTTGCGCCACTCCTGCGCCGCAGCTGCCAACTTGCACCCCTGCTGCTCCTCTGCGGTGACACCTCGACGGGCGGCGGCTGCACGGCTGACGGGCGGCACCTCCTTGTCGTCCTGATCGCGTCACCAGCACCGCCGCCCACCTGCGCAGCTGCCACAGAGGTGACCACCGCCGCTCGCAGGGCCTGCGCCGTCCGCTTCGGCCGCCGGCACGCTGTCTTCCGCCACTCCGGCCTCTTCTGCTGTTTCCGTCTTCCTACGCCTCTGCTACTTCTGCTAGTGGTGGTGCAGCTCCCGAACTTTGTCCAGACGGCCACAATCTTCTTCTTCTTCGTCCAGGCGACCCCGGCTGTGCTGCTGTTGAAGGTACCAGCGCCCCGCCCTGAAATTGCTGCCATATGGACAAATTGATGTGAGATTGTTTGGATAACATCATGGCAGCATCATTGTAGATCAGACTGATGTGAAATTGATTTGAATTAGAGCACCAGTGGATCATCCAGTTGGATTAATTGGATGTTTGTTCTATAATTTGAGGAGCGTGTAAAACTGAATTGTCTTTCCTATATAGTGACTGTAATTTGGAGTGGTGGCTGTAATTTGGATTAATTGGAGTAACTTGGATTAATTGGAGTAACCAAATGTTCAGTCTAAGCTCAGAATTAATGGAGTGGGTTGACTAACTAGACTTGAAAACTGCATTAGATACGATTCGATAAGTTTCAGAACTTCAGATTCAGTAAATAAAAATGGAGTATAGCTTGGTTCCATCCTCATCTTCTTGCATCTTGATTCAGTAAGCTTCAGAACTTTAGATTGGTTCTTGTTAGCTTGGCTGCAGCTCTATTTTGCCTGCTCCTGTTGTTAGTTCAGTAAGTTTCAGTAAGAATGGAGTACATTTTCCTGGCTGAACCAAGTTCAGACAAAATAGGACAAATTGCATTCAGTAAAGCAAACTTTTGACTAAATTTTTGACAAACAAGAGGACACATCTATCACCACATGTTCTTGGCTGAACCAAGGTCACCATAGGGTGTGATTGGAATACAAGAAAAGAAAAGTGTGTCTATGGATGACACATTTATTTTCAGTTTAAACAGTTTTGTCAAACTGAAAATTCCATAGTTGTAGCAACTCTGAAAACAGTCCGGGATTTTTGACAGTGTAAATGGACTTCACAGTCCCAGATTTAACATAGGGTGACTTGACACCATTACGAAGACCTCACCATACATCCGCTCGGCGCCACACAGCCTCCCTGAGAGCAGTGAGTGAGCGAGGGGCATCAGTTAGTGAGCTCAAAACCAGTTCAGTCAGTAGCAGGGTGGAGCAGTGGAGTGTGACATCACTTGATGCACTAATTCAGTCAAAAGCAGAGTGAGAGAGCCAAATTCAGTAACCTGCAATGTCTCGGTGGACTATATGACCTATTGCAAACAAAAAACTTGCAAAAATGCGTCTGTGAGAGAGTATGGCCCTGATATATTAGTGGTTTTCGCTGTTTGGGTTTCGGTAAGAAAATGTCTGCAGAATGTCATCATGGATCAACAACTAATGCATCTACAGGCTACAGCAGGATACTCACGAGTTCATCAACAACAGGATAGTCACAAGTTCATCTAGTACAGCATGATGCACCTATAGCAAGAATGTTCAGCACTAGCTCACCTCACGGCGTCGGCGTTGTGGTGGTGGTGGTGGTGGGGGAAGTTGGGTGACGGCAGCGTCCAGCTCCTCCTCACGGCGACGTCCTCCCGCTCCTCCTCACGAGGCGTCCTCCATGCAGCTCCATCTCCGACTACTGGCGGCGGAGGGCCCTGGGAGGGAGGGGACGGGGACGCGGACGCGAGGTGGATGGAGGCTGCAGAAGACGAGCTCCTCACCTGAATACCGGCAGAAGCAGCCCCGGGAAAGCGAGTGGCACAAGCAGATCGGAGAGCCGGAGGGGGGAAAAACTGAGCCTTGTCCTCGTCGTGGTTCACCATGGTGAAGGATGAGGGGAACAAGGAGAGGGAAGCTGCGGGGGAGGCGTGGGGCGAGCGGGGGAGCTCCGGCGTGGGGGAGCCGAGCAAGGGATCTCCGGCGCGGGAGAGGAGCGGGGGAGCAGAGGAGCGCTGTGTTTGTAGGTAATTTGCTGGGGGGTTCGAAAAACTACCACGATGACAAGTTTTCCCCATCGGACGGAGTACAACAAAGGAATACACATGGATGCATCCTGTCGTTAGTCTGTGACACATGGATACCTACATACCACTGCTGCATTACAGACTTACAGTGACCCAGTTTTGCAACAGGTACATCAATTACTAGTCCTACTGTATGTATAGTAGGTAGAATACAGGAGAATAAGAATCCGATGGAAACACACACACACACACACCCAGACGGAGGGAGGGAGAGTTTAATACTCAGTCACTCTCACGTGCTCCGCTACCTGCCTCTCCACCGCTTCCCTCTGCACCTCAAATATTTTACTGTTATACCAGGTACCAGCATTAGGCAACTGAATTTCTTTGAGGCTTTTGAGGGCTGGCAGCCCGGAGATGTCCTTCAGCTTCCGGCACACACCAATATGTAGCAGCTCAAGCTTGGGCATCGTGTCTTCTTCAAACAGCACCGACTGGAGGTTCTCTGAGCAACAGAGATCCAGCACCATGAGGCTAGGGAGAGATGACCTCTGGAAATGGAGCTGTGTCCCCCTGAACGAGTCAGACTGCAGGCGTAGTACCACTATATTTGGTAGCACCCCGATGACTTGTATGGCATCATCTTGCTCCAATCTGCTAAACCTTAGCACCAACTTGGAGAGATTCTGAAGCGTATGGATCCATTTTGTTACATTGACCAGCTTGCCATGCAGAGCGAGGCTCTCGAGGCTGCTTGGTGGCAACAAATCTTCACCCAAACAGCCATCTAACAAATCTTTACCCGAGTTACTTATTTTAACTGACAAAGATTGAAGTTGATTATGACCAGCAATGGCAGACCATAACTCACTGATGTTTCTGCAGCTCAGACCACCCACTTTAAGCTTTCGCAGCTGAGTAAGCTCTCCAAACTCTTTTATAGTGGCATTTTCATTTCTCCCGGAAACATCAAAGAAACCTAGTGAGTGAAGGGCCTTCAATTTACCAATCCCTTTAGGAAGTACAACGCCATGTTCACGGTCCCAATCACAATCTGCCCGAAGGTGCTGTAGCTTCCGAAGATTGGTGATTGTTGTTGGCAACTCAGATATATGTGTACCTCTAACATCCAGTGTTTCGAGGTGCCTCAAATTCTGGAAGGAATTAGGCAGGCATAAAATCCTGCAACATCCTCGAAGAGAAAGGTACTTGAGGTGACGGAGCTGCCCAATTTGATCAAGATGATGATCTCTTAACCCTAGTGTGTCCTCTAAGTCAAGCACTCGCACAAACCTCATATTGTCGGAGATGAAAAATGATCTCCACTCTCCAAACACAGTCAATGACCGTACATGTGACAAGTCTAGCTTGCTCTCCAGCACATCTTTATCCCTTTTCCAGTTGCTGCCAATGACAAGATGGCGTATTGCACCTTGTGTGTCACTCAAACAACATCCTTCCTCCAGCGTCAAAACAAGGTTTTCCTCCCTAGCCTTTGATATGCATATTTCACGGATCATATCATGAAGTTGGCAAGAATTGATTTTCTGACTGTATCGGTCTGTCCCTTCACCTGGCAGGATCATACTCCTATCCAAGAGCTCATCAAAGTACCTCCGACAAAGTTCAATTGCAATCATGCCATGCATATCCCTTGAATAACCCTCTGCAGTCCACCGCCTCACCAAGCGACCCCACCTAATTCTCTGGTCTTCTTGAAATATAGATAAGTATAAGAAAGCAGACTTCAGATGGTATGGCAAACCATCGTAGCTCCTCATAAGAATTGTCTTTATTGTCCTAAGTTCAGAATTTATCTCCAATTCAGTGTTAATACCATCACTCATCTTCTTCCATTCAATAGCATTTTTTGGTTTAGTGGCTAGGAATCCACCGATAGTGGATATTGCAAGAGGAAGTCCATCACATTTCTGCAGGATAAGTCTTGCTTGCTCCATCATAGCTGGGACTAAATCTGTTTTTTCACTATTGTCCTTGAATACCTGCAACGGACGTAATTTGAAAAAGTTAACTATTTGGATTAAAATATTACTGTTGCTAAATTAAGAATATTTAGTAACATTAGCTTGTTTGTCCTAGTTTCCACTTCTACCTTATGGAAGTCAAAGCCCTGGCCCTAAGGGTATGTTTACGAAAAACTATCCTCTCCATGGATTTAGCATTTACAAAACTAAAATTCTCAGCATATGGGGAATTCACTAAGCATTGAAATTTCCTTGTATCCTGGGTGTGCACTAAACTGTAATCATAGATACTGCTACTATTGAAATGTTCACCTACAATAACATGCTTTGGGTAAAAAAAACTATTAATGTACTTCACAAAAAAATCTAAAAGGTACAAAAATTTTGCCCGTGAAATGAAAAATAAATTTGAAGGAAAAAAATTGCTACTTTAGCTGCAATTTCGATGGCGTCCATTAACACTCATAACAAAGTAATTTAGCTACTTTGATGGTTTCCATTAAACAAACAGATATAACTCCTTGACTATGGTGAGAACATTTGACGCTGCAATTAACTCAAGGAAGCAGAATTTTACAACAACGTTTCCCAGGGCAAGAAAGAATGTAGTTGATTGCTCCAAGGACCTACCTAATTACAATCTCAACAAAAAACTTCGTTGCATTTCTGTGCCATGTGGAAAAAAATTGAGGGCACAAACTTGCTTGCACACAAACTGCAATTTTTTTATGAAACTTTGTTCAAGAGATTGCAAATCTTTGGTCTTGCTACATTGCTAAAAAAGGAACAATTTACAAGAATAAGCCTACGCCATTACAAACAAACATCAACAGAAAGGACAACAGCTGAGAACCGGTAACCACTAGACGCTCATTGCAACAGACACTCCACCAAACCAATGATAACCTTAATGCCTTACACCTGCTACAACAGACCGGCTAAAACCTGTCATAGGGAGAGAGAATATAGCAAGAAGGGTAGAGCTAGGCCATGCCAACTTGAGAAAATGGTGGCTCATTAACAACAGTGAATTACCTCCTCACACTATTGACAAATTCGCACCTGCCACACCCAAGGTGAACCCTCCTCCCACCAAGTAGGACAAATAGGGTGTGACACACAGTGAGGAAGCCCTGGCAGGCCCACGCAGCACACAAGAAAGATCGGCACATTTATTGTACCACAAACTGTGGCTGGCAACCTAGCTATTGCATCTCCACCCTACAGCTATTGCAGTGAACTTCCAAGTCACCAGATATTGTCTGACCATTGCCTCGTGATGCAGACAAACCATGCTAGCCAAAGCATGGTCATCGTCTACGAACCCTGACACACTCAGACACCAGCCAAGACAAGCGTCTGAGCAACGTTGGTGGGACAACATGGCACAAGTTCCTCAACATTCACTCCCTTGCCACACGAAGCCACAAATACCTACACATGATATATGCGCATGCACTTGCAAGCTAAACGATGCCCCGCAGACCCAGAGAAACACCAACTGTGGCTCACATGAGCACAGCAACAAGCTTGATGTTGTCCTGGCCTCCGCTCGAACCTAAGACAACTAGAGCGGCAGAATCCCGATAGCACCGACAAACATGTCAGCTGCTGGCCATCACCACCCCACCACCCTGCGGAGGCCCCAACATACCGCGTGTACGGAGGCTCCGCTTGTAGCATCCAAGCCCGCTGCCCAGTCACACAAGCCCACCACGGCACCTTCCTGAAATTTAGCAAGACGGTCCAGATCTAATATGTTCCTAGATATAATGGACATTTTCCTAGATCTAAAATTACGCACGTACAAGATTATTAGAGTTTAAACATATTTTTTTCAAAGAAGACGTCACCTTTTATACTTCTAAATTGCAGATTGAGAGAAAAATATAATGTTACATGAGGTAAGAGTAACGAAATGTGAAGCAAAAACTATATGAAAGGGAAAAAGGGCTACTAGTTCTAAAATTACCTTCTTTTTTAAGAGGTCAAGTGCAGCATCCTCTTTCAGACCACCAAGATGGTACCTGTTCTTGTCCTCTACTGAACAATGTTTGGCAATACCGTTTTCTCTTGTGGTGACTATGATCCTTCCAGCATTATACAAACACGATTTGACCAACTCCCACTCAGAGGTGGACAATATATCATCAAGAACAACAAGGCACCTTTTCATTTTTAGTACCCGAGCTAGTTCCTCCTTCAACTCTTGAAGATTCATCACTGATATGCTTTTCTTCTGTGCCCCAGTTGTTGCTCCAACCGGATCTTCTTGGATAGTATTCTGAAGCTGCAAAGCCAAATCTCTAAGAAGTACTTCTGGCTTAAAAGGACGCAATGCAGTGGCCCAAGCACGCTTCCAGCCACCAAGTTCTTGGCTCCGGTAGATGCTTCGAACAAGAGAGGTTTTCCCAAGACCTCCCATTCCCCAAACTGAGATCACCGTACAACACTTGTTGTCTGGCTGGCCAACTAATTTGATAAGAAAAAATTTCTCTGTTTCTCGCCCACAGAGGAATTCATCAGCAAGTGCCAGTGCCAGTGTCCTACTGCGATCATACTTCTTTCTAGCAGGTGAATTACAAATTTTGTCTTCACCTGCAATGTTAGGTTCTTGGTCTTCCTCCTGTATTTCATCGCTGGGCAATGTTGTGTTTGTCTCACTTGTAGTAACTTTGTTGCTGTAGGAAATTGGCTCGGCGGAACATGATGCTCGCTTAACCTAAACAAAAAAGAACAGATCTATGAAAATTTATGTACTTTTGCTCAGAGTTAAATGTTGAGGATTTTCAGGTGCACACTTTTTGTGAGAGTAGTATGCCCAACAGATTATCTAAGTCCATGTACAATGTGTTCATCCTTACTCAACTTTAAAGCACAATATGTTTTTCAATTAGTGTGCATTATACGAAGACGCATGTCTCAGCTGTATTTCCCTCTAACTTTAAAGTTTGTTAAATAAGTTTGAGCACCAGGATTAGCTCATTCATACACATATGTTTGCCAATTTTAGTGAGAGCTCTATGCCCAACAAATTATCTAACTTCATATATATCCTTGGTTCAACTTTTAAAAATAATGGTTTTTTTTAATTCGCGATACTAGGAGGTATGTCTCAGTTTTCTTTCCCTCAAATTCTGATGTTTGAGCACCAAGATTGGCTCGTTCGTACACAGTTGTTTAGGCTACTAAAGCTAGATTGCTATGTTGTGCGCGTGTGTGTGGCTGAAAAGAAAACACTAGTGAACATTTATACATCCCAAATATAATCTATGGATATGGAATTCAAGATTTGAATTTCGATTTTTCAATCAGTGCTGGAGTCCCACCTTCAGTTTCTCCTCCACAGTAGCAGCCTTTGCTTCATCATTGTTGTCCACCATTGCTACACTAACAGTGCCCATGTTAACCTGTCCCACTGAATTCTGCAATCAGACGTGAAATGAAAAGAAGAATCAATCATCCGTAATAAGAAATAAACAAGTCTATAACAAAACAACGCAAGAAACAGACTTACCTTCTTGTGGAACAAATAAATAGTTTGATCACAGGACAACTGCTTGAACTCTGAAACTTGGTACGGTTTCTCTGTGCACAAGCTTGCAATTTCAGCTTGCTGCGTGGAAACAACAATTCTACTTTGTTTCTTGTTGTCGGGGAAGTATTTCTTAATGCTATGCCACTCCACTATTGTGGATAGGTCATCAATTACAATCAGGTAGCTATTGCTACACAACAGCGCATTAAACACACGCACTAAATCCCTTTGATCCATGTTCTCCATCTTGACAAGAACATTAGCGCCGATGCTTGTTTCTTGGTCTGCCTTTCCAGAGTCATCATGTGAATTTTCATAAAATTGCCTTACCAAGCTGTGGAGGAACTCTTGTGGATTGAAGGGATGCATCAACCTAATCCAAGCACAGAATCCAAACCTTTTCAATACCTTTGGATCATCATAAACCTCCTGGATGGCGGACGTCTTCCCAAGATCACCGCTAGTTCCCCACATGGCGATCACCCTAAGTTCCACGTTATTGCTGGTAATCAACTGGTGGAGGTCCACTTTTGATGATGAATCATGTTCCACAGCAGCAAACATCGCTGCAGTGGCAATGCTGGCCTGCTCCTCTGCCACGGTAGACTTGTAGCTGGAGCTATCCTTGATGAGGCGATAGCGCAGGTTCCTGTTACTCACGTCCTCCACCTCGGCCCTCAGCTCCTTCACCTCCTTGGCGATGCGGCGTCGCTCACCTGGGTTGCGGGGGATGCACCCCAAAAATGGTTTTTTCTCCGAATGAAGGCCAAAATCCATGAGGCTGTCCTCTACTTTGTAGGCCAGGACCCCAATCTGTTTCACCCAGGTGGTGAGCACCTTGTTCTGGCTCTGCTCCTCGTCAGCCGTCATCAGGAACGACTGCATCATCTGCAGCTCGTCCCTGATGAAGTTCACATCGCGCTCGACACCGAGCTGCAGCGCGATTTCCTCCGCCGCCTTGGACGTGGCATAGCCCAGTGCACCGCCCAGCGCGGCCTTCCCCAAGCTCACCCCCGTCGCCTCCATGGCTCTACTTTCTCACTGTGATGTGTAGGTGGTGGTGCTATTGGCAGATGTGAGTGTAGCTAGCAGCTGGTAAGGGCATGTGGATTAGTAAGGTGAACCCATTCCAGCTACAAGCTTTGTGTCAAGTTGGCATTTTTCTTGTCTTCATTACAAGGCTCGAGGCACCATCATGTGCACTTGGTTCTGAATCTGAATCTGAACTAATCTAGTTACATGGCCGGGTCTGAATCTGAACTTGTGATTAAACAAACGAGTATGGCTTCTTGATTACAGCGAGCACATTTGACGCAGCGACTGACCCCAGCTGGAGGAGGCTCAATCTTTTACTGCAGAGTTGTCGCCCACTTACTGTTGTCGTCTATAGTATTTTGCTTGAGGGCGTATACAGATCTGGTGATTAAACTAGGTTGGCGACAACACCGTGAGGCAGAGAAATGCAACTAAATTAAACTACTAGGTTGTACCTTCACTGCGGGGAGCTCGCCGGAGACTGCGACCACTCACTGCGGAGGTGTTCTGCTCCGTAGGTAACGCACCGTAGCCGCGCCGCCGTGCCCTGCCGCGACCCAACCACCGTAGCCGCGCCCGTCGCAATCCGACCTCGCTAGCCCGTCGATCGAATGCCATCGCGACCCGCCGCCAGGCTCCGCCGTCGCCGCCGCCGTACCGTCGAAGGAGCAGAAGGGATTTGGGGGAAGTGATGGTTACGGCGGAAGCGCACCTAGGTCTTACGCTTTCATAGCGCGGAAGCGTATGTTTAGCCTCTTCAGTTTTCATTGTGACTTTCAGGGCTTGGGGTTGGAGATCAGTACCAACTATTTGATTAGAGACGGTACTTCAGAAATTTGAATACAGCTAAATCCTACACCCTCCGTTTTTAAATATAAATCGTTTTAGAGATTCAAATAGAGACTACATATAGAGCAAAATGAGTGAATCTACACTCTAAAAGCATCTATAGTCGGACGTCTCAAAGCCGCTTCAAACGACCGGGCAGACAACCCGAACACTGACCGGTCACAAAAAACCACCTGGGCCGCGGGCGCCTCAAACGCCTCATATTCAGTCCAAATATGGGGCGGATATGGGGCGTCCGGGCGCGTCCGCCACGTCAGACCCGACAACCCTACCCCACCACAAATCCACCCCCTCGACCTATGAGATCCATTTGCTCTCTCCTCTCTTCTTCCTCCTCCATGACGGACGTCTCGCAGCTCCGCCGCCCCCATTGCTCCGTAGCCGTTCCAAGCCTCTGCGTCGCCAGCATCGACAGAACAGTCCTCTCTCCGTTCTCGCCGCCGAGGACGTCGTCACCAGCCCGGACACCGTCGCTGTACATCCGGCAACTCTCGGGCTGCTTCTTGCACTCTATGTGTTCCAAACCGGGGTTTTTTTTTGCAAGGAAAATGATGAATTCCGATCATTAGTCGGGCGAGGAGTATAGACCGATGGAGCTTGATCAAATGATTCAAGATGAGTTCTTCGATTCGTCGGATTCGAGCGAAGAAGTGGACATAATCATGCTCATGAGCATGCAAGAGGAAATGGACCGGCCAGGTGGAGAATATTCTCAAGTTGAAGGGCTCAATCAAAGGAAGAAGACTGATCAATCAGGATAGGGTGTCCGAAGCACGGCTACTGCACAGGACTACTTTGCTCCTAACCGAACTTTCCCGAATGATCCATGGGTTCATCGCCGTTTTCGCACCATTGTATTGCGCATTATGGAGTGAGTAGAGGCACACAATGATTACTTAAGGCTGAAAAGGAATTGTTCGTGGAGCTTCAATGATGTGGGGTTGGAAACTTTGTGGCAGTTGATGACATGTTGTGTTATTTTGCACGATATGATTTATCGAGGATGAGAGTGATGGTGTTGCCAAACCAATGATTTCCAAGCGCCCAGAGAACAAGTTCAAATTTTGAAAGATCAAAATGCAAATCAACTTATGAACTTTCCACAGATGCATCAAAATCTTCGAGACCATTAGGTGTACGCACAACTACTCAATGATTTTGTGGAGCATATGTAGACCCACAATGGAAACCAAATAGCTAATGCTTGAGTTGTGCACTTAAAATAAATTTTGTGTATGAACTATGTATTTTTGGTACCAACATTTGTTATTACATGCGACATTGTTGTTTATGATGGACGTGCATGTATTTGAGAGTTCAGATTTGAGATATGTGGATTCCGGACATGAGATATGAGGCGTCGTCATTCCCGGGCGTTTGAAGGGCCGGATTTGTCAAGTCCGGCTGTAGATGCTCTAAAATATGTCTATATACATCCATATGTTTCATATGTAGTTTGTACTGAAATATCTAAAAAGACTTATATTTAAGAACAGAGGGAGTAGAAAACAAATATGTGTAAAGAGATTAATTTGAATCATAAATTCAATAAAAAAACAAATATCAACTACTTGGGGATTATCCGGATCACGGAATTTGCAAAGCACACGATGCGTGCAAGAAATTTAAACATATAATCACATATTTGCGGAGTGCGGAATTTTGGAAGTCTGGAGCATGTTATTTCAAATAACTAAAACAATAGATTTTCAAGTTTCAAGAAAATTGAAAAAACTATGTGAAAACTTATACATATTCACTATGGAGCTGTAAAATTTCATTTGAATATATTGTGATTTGTAAGATACACACGCAAAAAAAATCCAACCCAACAACAAAAAGAGCCCATTTTCGTTATAAAAGCGCACATGTACCGATGTACGCAGTATATGATCCTTGAAAACATCTACGTAGTATATATGTGTGTGTATGCACAATTTTTTCAGTTTGTTTATGAATGTATAAAACTGGCATTTGAGTGCCGGGATCCATGGAGCCAGTTCTCCATTTGCACTTTTCGGGTATCCCTGTTCACATGGCAATACCAATCTGCTGACTATTTAAGAGGTACATTTTGTACGAGAGTTGATGTCCAATAATGACTGAATTTATGAAGATGGCTAATTGTCTAAACTACTATATATGATACTCTTTATCTCTTATATATCTCTTTTTTTGCGGGGTAATATATGATACATGCATACACATGAAAAAACCTATGCTCTTGTAGATGTCCAGAACATCTGACCACAATTGGAAGGAAAAACTTATGCGAAATGGAAAGCTATATGTATCGTAAAGTTTTGCCGTTGGGTAAAAAAATTTATCTCTACTAAGTGATCTTCTACAGGTGAGGGGTGGATGTGTGGTTAACGAATTTTATTCCAAAGTGCCGACCATACGCCTTTGTACGAGTTTTATACTAACTACATGTCAACTACAGGCCACATGTAATCACTTAGAAAGTTAGAAATGTGTTTTGGATCCCGGGATACGGTGAGCTCAATTTGCGAAAAATATGCAAAAATGGATTATTGAAGTCCCAAAAAATTCTTGAAAAAAATAGACATGTACACATGGATGTAATCTATGTACTCATAAATTGTCATCTAATACATGTTTATTTACATGATTGCACAAAAAAAATGACATATTTGTGGGTGTGTAATAGCATATGTATAATACTTATATATATATATATATATATAACACATGTGTTTTTTCAGTTTTTTAATCTTATGAATATATTTTTAATTGTGGGCTCACTGGAGCCCGAGCTCCAAATCACCTCACTCGTAATCCACGTGATTATGCAAGAGTATTCATTATAGATGTGGATAAAATGAAAGTTCCAACATTTTAACTGTCTACTGTATTATTATTATTATTATTATTAAAATTGTCTTTTCATTAACTTTGAAAAAAATTGGACTATATATATATATATATATATATATATATTGGTGGGTTTTATGAACATGTCTTTTACAATAGAAAAGTTGATGGTTGAAGTTGTGTCTTGAACACAATACTGTACTTGGTTAAAAACAATAGCTTAGAGAATATAGAAATCAGTATTTGACACGCAACCATGAAAATTTGCTTCACACCCTATATTCTATCTTCTCCCTGCCTACTTCAAACACGTGTGTATTAATTTCAATATGCTATTTTTAAAACTAGGTGTGCAAATATGTATTAACAGACCATATACAAAATGGAATATGATTTTTGAATAACGTGTTATAATATTATTAACATCTACAAAAATAGTTATTTTTGCGTGGGCAAAAATAGTTATTATTATGAACAACAAAGCCGAAAATAAATGTATTCTAGCCACTGAGAGAGGATCCATGTGCACACCAAAAATAAAGAAGTTCCCATCATGTGATGACATGTTTATTAATCTCGTTGAGCGTGACACTTGTCCCCCGCTAGCAGCAGGCCCCAAAGTATCTGTTCTCACTGATTGAGCCCTAGTATGAGGTGTGCGTGCTCCGACGATGTGCACCCATTCTTGACCTACTTGTTTTTATCTCACTGGCTTTTCCTATGGGCAGCGAGTATCACTACCCCTTTGTGCAAAAACTAATTTTGAAACTGTAGTAAAAATATGATTTTTAATTAAAAATCCTGCTTTAAAAAAATACAGGCATTTTGTTTGCTTGAAAAAAACTTCATGGCAAAAGAATGGAAAAACTAATTTAGAGCTTAAAACTTTTTTCGAGCATGCTTTGTTTCTCAGAGCACAAATGTGTTTTTAGTCAAAATATACAAGCAACTAGAAAGCATGACACATTATATATCTTTTCCAGAATTTGTCACATTATTAGTTTTGTATGTATTTGCTGTTCATCCTAGAGACCATTTCACCTCACTCCTTTGCCACCCAAAAATTATTTTCTTCATTTAGCTTAAATACACTATATATTTTCTCTTCTCATCGCTCTATTTCAAAATTATCCATCTCATCAACATCAACTAACAAACTATCATATAACTACTCTAATAGAGCGCACATAGGTCATGTATAGGAGGTGATGGAATGCTTTCTCTTTGCATCTTGTAGCATGTGGAAGAGTTGTAGGTTTATGTGGGACATGAAATTTCTGCTCGTGAACCCATATGCACCCTCATGAACAGTAAAATCAAAACATAGTAAAACAATCAAAGCAATTTGCATTTTTTGGAACAAAGATTGATGAATTCTCAACATGTGAGCAAATTTTCATGAAGAAACAACATTCCAAAATGCTCCCTAAAAAATTGAAGCTCCAAAAGGTCTGTTTTTTGGAAGCATTTTTGAGCACCTATTTTGTCTTTTTTATGGGAGCATTGTGGAACATCTTTTCTCCGTGAAACTTTTCACACATGTAGAACATCTGTCAATGTTTTTTGACAAAAAAATTAGATTTTTTGTACCATTTGTTTTGAATTTACTGTTCATCGAGGGTGCATATGAGCTCGTGAGCAGGTCACTTTTCGGTTTATGTGAGTACAACATTATTCCTCTATTCGAAAAAAAACATTATGCTCTCTATGTACCACATCATCACATATCTCGCGTTGTAAATCTTACCAACAAAACCATCAGAAAATTACTTTTTTGGGGCACAAATCAAGAAACTACTAGAGAAGTATTCATGCATTCGCTTTCAAGTGTGAAACGACGGGGGAGGGCATGGCCTTTCTCAGCAGCCCAGTGAGCATCTTTTTGCATCACCCGAGGTTGAGGCAAATGGCCAATAGAATGCCCCGATCTAGCATCTCTTCGCATCAACCGAGCTTGGATCCACGCTCTTGACCAATCTAAGCCTGCGCGCTGCGACCGACGCACACCCACTCTCTATCCGTGTATTTGTCCCTCTGGCTTTTTCTGGATGGGCGGCAAGTGTACCTTTTTAAATTTTGCATCTTGCTCATAGAAAAGGAGCAAAGCACATGAAAGTACCATGACAGAGCCAAAAGCTCACAGTTTTTTTACTACAATTTTCAAGGCACATCTCGTGCATGCTGCATTGAAAACATATATCTCCAAACCGATTTATGAAAACGATGAAAATGAAGACAAGTAGGGCTAATCAGAATGAACAAAACAGCCCTAGGGACCTCTGTTAGTTACGTTTTCAAAGAAAGCAAATGCATGCACAGTTGTTTAGCCTGAACAAACTGCAAAGCAGTGCACAACAAAAGGAGTGAAGCACAGTTATCTACAAGTGTCACATTGCACTAACCAGCAGAGTGAGGAAACGACCAAGAAAGCAGAATCTTAAGCATGGTGTACACCAAAGAGCACTATCTGCATCCGGAGTTCTTGTGCAACTGACACACGCTAAAAGCTCGTGATAAAACGTTCAGATTTTTCTTTATGAAAACAAGTTAGTACACCGGCACAATATACATATTTTGTGCTGTAAAATTTTAGTTATAGACTTGATTCACAACTTGGCAAAACAGTAAGTACAAATCATGTTATGAATAGTTCACATTTCTAAGTGGACCATGAATTGTGCACGCTGACATTGTCACAGCTGAATTTGTTATATTGGTTTCTCGAGCTGTGAGTTGAACTTGTGATTTAAATTTTGCAACATGCCACATGCATATCTGGTCCCAATTAATTTCAGAAATTTGAGAACCTGCAACATGTGTTTTTGACATCTGGTCACCGGTTGCACAGAAATTTCGAGTGCACATTGTATGTTTCCTGCGCTAATGGTTCAGAAAAAAAAAATTGATATTGCTTTTTTTAGACAATTCGCAAAGATTTATTACGTCGTCACCAGTTGAACCGGGACGAAAGAGAGGTTTCCGGAGTGACCTAACCACACACGGCGGCCGACCCCGAGCTTCAAAGCATGCTTTGCTAAATTGTGAGCCTCCACATTGGAGCTCCTAAACTTATGAACGAAATTACAAGAAATAAAATTGCTAGAGTAGGCTATGATTTCATGCACAATCGCGTCATATTCCGCTCAGTTCTTCTCCTTTATGTTGTCTATCACCTCCTTGCAATCGGAGGCAACATGGATTGACTGTAGTTGGAGATCTTCCGACAAAGCTAGTGCCTCCCTTACTGCCAAAGCTTCTAGGGTGGTAGGGTTGGTGATCGCTGTGAAGCCCAACGTTGAGGACCCCAAGAACGCTCCAAATTCATCTCTTGCTATTGTTGCAATGGTACCCACGCCGCGTCTCTCTGCAACTGCTGCATCAACATTAATCTTTGACATATTGTGCGGCGGTCTGAGCCATTGCTTCGGTCTCTGATTCACCTGGCCGGACGTTCTCACCGGAGAAACCCTAGTCTGGGTCTGAAACTCTGAAATATATCTCTGGATGAATAGATGTGTAGTCATAGGAGATTGGTGGATATCCTCATAGACCGCTTTTCTTTTCGCACTCCAGATCGCCCATAGTGTAACTGCCAACAGCATGAATTGTTGCGCGTTTAGTGCATCATTCAGGGCGAACAGCCACTGCCGAGGGTCATCATTGCTGTATTGGCTCAACTTCTCAACTAAGTCCTCATCCGAAAGAGCCCAGATACAGCGAGCGTTGGTGCAATCCACCATCGTGTGCCGCCAAGAATCCTGGACGCCACAAAGCTTGCATGCTTTAGAAACACTCATATTTCTGTGAACAAGAACATCGGCGATCGGGATCGAACTTCTTGCTAGTCTCCACAGGAAATGTTTGATCTTTGGTGGTAGATTAGCTGCCCATAGCAACGACCACGAACTGCTATCACACCCAGTCTCCGAGGTTCCCTCCTCCTCGTCAATCCAAGATTCCCTAGCGATCTTTGTTTGTGTAATCAACCTGTACGCCGATAGGACTGAGAAGCCACCCTTCTTCTCCGCACTCCATGCCCAGAAGTCAGAGATGTTCCTTGTACAAAGGGGTATGTTCAATATTGCCTCCGCATCGATTGGCAAAAATACTGAACGGACTAATGCTTCATTCCAAGTGGCAGTTGCAACCGTAATCAGATCCGAGACCATAGTCGGCGGCGATGGGACCCTTGACGTGATCGGCCTCCTCATGCCCTGTCTTGGAAGCCAGTTGTGGCTCCAAATACGCGTAGTTTGCCCATCCCCAATGCGACGTATGATCCCAAGCTTAAGCATGTCTCGTCCATCCAATACCGCCCGCCAAATCTGAGACGGCCTCCCGCCGAGTTGAGCTTCAAGCAATGTTGTGTCCGGGAAGTATGCCGCCTTCAAAATTCTGGCGCTTAGGGACCCGGGGTCTGTAAGTACCCTCCAGGCTTGCCTGGCAAGCAGCGCGAGATTGAAAATTTCCATATCACGAAAGCCCAGCCCGCCCAGGTGTTTCGGCCGTGTCATAACATCCCACGCCATCCAGCTAGGTTTTCTTCTGCCTGCTTTACTTCCCCACCAAAATTGACGGATAATAGTCGTGATATTGTCACACAGGCCACGAGGTAGTCTGAAGCAGGCCATGAAGTAAACCGGCAAAGCTTGGGCCACAGCCTTGATAAGTACCTCCTTGCCTGCTGTCGAAAGTAGTTTTTCCATCCAGCCTTTAACCTTCTCCCAAACCCTGTCTCGGAGATATCTGAAAGTACCCATCTTCGACTGCCCTACATCAGTTGGCATTCATAAGTATCGATCACTCAAAGATTCATTCTGTACATTGAGCGTGTTTTTGATGTTATCCCTCACAAGTTGCGGAGTCCCCTTGCTGAAAAATATAGATGACTTATTGTGGTTTACCCTTTGTCCAGAAGCAGTACAATATATATCCAACAGTTTTGACATCTCTGCCGCCCCCTGAACACTTGACTTGAACAGCAACAGGCTATCATCGACGAAGAGAAGGTGGTTAACAGCCAGGGTTGTGGGTGCCACCTTTATCCCACTGAGTGCTGATGATCGAGAACTGGATTTCAAAAGGCACGAAAGGCCCTCTGGTGCGATCAAGAAGAGGTAGGGGGAGATCGGGTCTCCCTGACGGATGCCACGTGAAGGCAAAATACTCTCAAGTCTTTCTCCATTAAACTGAACTGAGAATGATACCGAGCTGATCATCCTAATTACTATATCCACCCACTTTAGGTGGAAACCCAGCTTGATCATGATTGCTTGAAGATAAGACCACTCCAGCCTGTCGTATGCTTTCATCATATCCAGCTTTAAAGCGCAATAGCTGTTGGACTTTGCCTTGCTGCGTTTCATAAAGTGTAAACACTCATATGCACATATAATATTGTCAGTGATCAGTCTACCTGGAACGAAGGCTGACTGCTCTTCGAAAATAATGTCTGGTAGTACCACTTTAAGCCTGTTTGCAACGACCTTTGACGCTATTTTGTAGATGACATTGCATAAACTTATTGGGCGGAATTGAGTAAGCAGGGTTGGGTTTATCACTTTGGGTATAAGCACCAAGACCGTGTCATTCACACATTCAGCACTTTCCTCCCCTCGAACGATTCTCAACACCGCCTTTGTTACCTCCTCCCCACACAAGTCCCAGTGACGTTGGTAAAGTGTGCTGGAAAGCCATCCGGCCCTGGAGACTTTGTGGGAAACATCTGAAAGAGCGTTGTTTTCACTTCATCACTTGTATAAGGTGCAGATAACTGTTCATTCATTCTTGTTGTTACTTTGACCAGCACATGTTGCAATACTTGATCAATTCCCGTGACGCCTTCCGACGAGTACAGATCTTTATAGAAGTCAGACACCATGCTTTTTAGTGCTGATTTGTCATCGATCATGGCTCCCAAGGAGTTGGACAGCGCTTTGATCATATTTTTATTCCGCCTCTGGCTTGCTCTCATATGAAAAAACCTCGTGTTCTTGTCGCCAGAAGCTAGCCATTCTATGTGTGATCGTTGACGCCACATCAACTCCTCCCGATGGTATAGCTCGACGAGCCTCTCGCTGATCTTCAGTTCCGCGTGTGTCGGCCCCACCCTAGCTGGTTCCCCTCGCAGCCGATGCAGCTCCGAGTTCAAGTGTTTGATCTCCTTCCGGACAGACCCAAAGGTTTCCCTGTTCCATCTATCTGGGTTGTTTGATAGCACCATGAGTTTTTCCCTGAGACCCTCCATTGTTATCGGATTCGGATCATCGCTCCAGTGCTTGGTGATCGTGTCACGCCAGGTCTCATGCGACTCCCACATTACCTCGTATCCGAACGGGGGCTTCGCCGGCGGACGCCCGTTGTCGCCTCTCAGGCTGAACAGAATAGGACAGTGGTCGGAGCCCGCTGCAGTTTCATGTTTTAGATTTGCCTCTAGATACAGAACACTCATATCAGCCGATATAAGAGCCCGATCCAACCTGCACCTAGTGTAGCTCCCGCCTGTTACTCTCTTTTCAAAGGTCCAGAAATTTCCTTCATAGCCTACATCCATGAGCATGCAAACATCAATAGCATCTCGAAAACCTTGGATATGGGCATTACTGCGTTCTCCTATGCCCTCATGTTCTTCCGGACGTAACACTTCATTAAAATCGCCTATGCACACCCACAGAAGGTCGCTTGAACTTGTTATTCCCTTCATGGTGTCCCACGTATGATGTCTCAAGTGTGTTCGGGCCTCCCCATAGAAGCAAGATGCTCGCCACTTATCATACCCTGGTTCATCGATAGAGCAGTCTATATGATACACCGAGTACCCCAAAATCTCAACTTTTATTGGATTGTTCCAAAAGATACGAAGGCCGCCACTCCGGCCATTACTACTAACTGCAAAAGAATTATCAAAGCCCAAAGTGCTTGCTAAATTTTCTACCCGAACTCTATCTAGTTGAATTTCGACAATACAAAGTATGGTAGGGACAAATCTCTTCGCTAGTTCGCGAACTTCTCGAACTGCCGCGGCTCTGCCCACGCCGCGGCAGTTCCAACTTAAGATACTCATTGTGCCCGGCGGTACTCCTCACAGGAGTCCGCCGATGTTGCTTCCGAACTGCCGCCCAACTGCTTGATCATGCTCTGATTCTGAAACACATGTTCAGTCCCTGGTTCCATCCTAGCTCGCTTTAGGTCTTGCTTTGGGGGCGGGCTCACTGGCATCTGTGATGAGGGTAAGGCAAGCAAATCTGCCCCCTTTGCAGCCATCCTGTATCCCTTTTGTATGTTGGCTATTGCATCGGAGACTTGCGTGTGTTTTCTGTTGCCTTCCGCATCAGTCATGTATTCATCTGTATTAGGATTGTTCCGGATCTGCTGTCCCGAGCCCTTGGCTTTCCCTCTGTTGCCGGTCCTTGCACCTCCAGGTCCTGGCCCTGCGCCCCTAAACCAGTCCGCTTTTAGACCCTTGAACACCAGAGCTGAGGGAGGATGCACACCATCGTCGTGTTCTTTAAACAGATGCCCCAGCCTCCCACAAACAGCGCACCAGTTTGGGAGATGCTCATACCTCACCCGGAAGATCATCCTCTCCCCCCCCCCCCCACCCCCACCTTCAGAGACACTGCATTTTTCAGGGGTTTGCCCACATTAATCTTAACCTGCACTCGATAGAAATTGCCTTCAAAATCATGCGAAGATTTCCAGCCAATCTAGCTTGACAGAGGACGGTTTTGAGAAACCATCGTACGGTGCCAGGATCACCGCATCACCACGAAACGCCCATGGTCCATCCCCCATGACTCGTTCCTAGCCCCCCAGACAAGCGAATTGCAGAGTGTGCAGGTTGTCTTCCAGGGGGTGGATACTAACTTTCTGAGCAAGATTCCAGGCCGCACGCATGTTTTTGTAGAACCCGAATTGGCTGTACTGTTTCTCGATGTTCACCCTAGCCACCGCCATCCATCGAGTAGCTTCCGGCGGCACGGATCCTTGATCCACAACCACATCATCGAGATCGTCCTCCGAGAGGCCCAGCTCCTTCATCATAGCAGCCAGATCATCCGGATCACCCGAACTCGAAGCCTCTGCCGCCATCTTTCCGTTCCCTAGCCCGAAAGAGAGATCCACCGCATTATTCCCTTCTATTGTACCACCAAGGTAACGGTGAGACAAAAATGTCTTGTGGATCAATTTATATCTTGACTGACAAAAACACAATAACGTGTTTATCAGGCTCAACTTAATCCTATTATAATAACTTGTCAAATCAGATCAAGAAACATCACATAAGAACATCAGCAAAACATCATCAGCAACCAGTGCAGATCCTCCTCGTTGCCATACAAAAACACAATAACGTACGTGTGCATCAGGTTACACTTACCCTGAATCAAAGCTAAACTTCAGGTGTTACATTACAGACAAGAGGATGATAATAAGTTTCATGTCACACTCACATAAGAGCAAAAACCCAGTATAAAAAAGAGTTCTAGGTGTTCGAAATCAGTCGCCTCCAGCTTCCTTGATATCGACGGTGAACTCGTACTCCTGGTCGCAGCCAAGGTAGGAGTCCGACATCAGGTAGATCATGTAGTCCTTGCTCCCTGGCTCCGCGGCAGCGGTGAACTCGAGCTTCACACGGGCCCTTTTCTGGAGGGTGACCCTCTTGATCGCCAGCAGCTGCTTCGTGGAGCTGTCGCCGACCACCAGCCACCACCCTTCCTCCTTGGTCTTGGGGAACCTGGGGGCGTGCACCGGCCCGACCTCAGAGTTCGGCAGGTTGGTCATGTCACGCTCCAGAGTCACCTGCAAGGTCACGTTGTCACCGGCCCTTATGTCGTCGCCCTCACGGACTTCATATGTCATGTCGACGTTGGGGAACCGCTTGAAGAACTGGACCACGTCCTGCAGCTCAGAGTTTGACAGCTGCAGCAGGTCCCGCATCTCATCAATGCTCATCTCAGCCAGATCAAAGATGCTCTCGATGGGCTTCGCTTCATTTTCCTGGCATCTCCGGGCCAGGTCCCTGGTGAAGTGTGGAAGTTGGAGCAGCACAGAATCACGATCCCACATGCCTTGAGTCACCATCTGGCTCAGCTCCATTGCATTCAGAGCCAGAGTGAGCCATCCACTGCTAGAGATGACATCAACCATTGCCAGGAGCAGCCTATGGGCAGAAAGGAGGATCTCGCGCTGGTCGGCTGCCAGGTTCCCTACCACCGTGTGCCTTGCAAAGTGGGATTGCAGCAGGGCGTTCGCCTTGACATGTGGATCACCATACTTGGGTTTGTCAATAGAAAACCTCTGGTGACGGACTAGCCTCTCAATGTATTCCTCTTCGCCTGGGCGACTTGGAAGCTCTGCATATTCTGATGCTGAAGCTAGAATTTCGAGGAGACCTTTCATCTTGGTCTTCTGAGTTAGCATTGAACTGAACCGTTCAATGGTAGTGTAGCTGATGTAGTAGTACGCAGCAATGAGACCAAGGTTGAGCGGCTTCAGGTACATATCCTCCTCTACAGCCACGCACTTGCTTGACTCCAGGTCATTCAACACTGTCTCGATTAGCTCAGAAAGATGATCTGACAGATGCCTGTGACTTACACCCTGCAGGTTGTAGTAGTTGGGGTTCTTGTTCAGCCGCCTGTACATGAAAGTCCAAGTAAGATAGTCCACTGCATCTTGTTTGTTTTCTACAACACCCACAACAACCTCGGCATTCATATGATCATGCAAGAAATGGTGGAGATGACTCTCCACAGGGAAGGCCTCAAATAGGAACTTCTTGTAGTATTCCTTCCGAGGTGCATGGCACAATATAACACATTTCCCTGAGTTATCTTGAAGAGGCCTGCTAGCATGACCCATCATCTGTAGCAGATCAGTGATTGGATAATCAGTATGAGCACTCTCCCGGCCATCATAATACTGGGTTCCCATCACAACAACCAAATGAGCAGGCAATGATCTGCCCCAGCACATCGTGCTGCTTGCAACACACACTTGGATCCT
This sequence comes from Triticum urartu, assembly GCF_003073215.2. Lineage (NCBI taxonomy): Eukaryota > Viridiplantae > Streptophyta > Magnoliopsida > Poales > Poaceae > Triticum > Triticum urartu. The sequence continues at coordinate 12,070,097 of NC_053027.1, read as the reverse complement.
CCCACCAAGAAACAGCTGAGTCACAAGTTCCTGGTCAAGGTCACTAAGGCCCTCATGCAAGTAGCCCACACCACATCTCAGCGTATTTTTAAGTGTTTCTTCATTGACACCTCCAATGAAAGTATCCATCTCATCCTGGGACCCAAGAAGGAACGGTGTACCGCCACCCTCAGCACTCGAGTATGCACACAAATCCAATGCAGTCAACCTTGCATGCTTCCGTGTCGGCACAAACACAAGGGCAGGCTTACCACTCTTTGCATGTTGTGTGATGGCAGTGTATGTTGGCTTTGCCATTGCTTGCATTCTTGCCTCAAAATTTGCTATATCCACACCCTGGATGTGTATTTCCAACGGGACTGGCCGCACTGCTGGGGGGAAGTTGAAAAGACCATGAGCAGTAGCACCAATCCATTCTCCAAGATCTTTAGCATTTCCAAGTGACGCTGAAAGCGCCACAATCCGGATGTTACTGCCAATATGACTTGAAATACGCCTCATCCGAGAGACAACTATTTCCAGAACATGTCCCTTCTCAGATCCAATTAGATGAAGCTCATCAACAATAAATAAGCTGACTTGCTGGACAGGTTTCCGCTGCTTCCACCGGCGAGAAAGTGCATCCCACTTTTCAGGAGTACTGATAATGATCTCCCCTTTGTCAAGAAGTTTCAAATCAGCAGCAGTTTCGCCTGTTAGCTCAACCACACGGGCAAATTCACCAAATTTCTTTGACCAGTCTCTGTATCTTTCTTTGGCCAGAGCTTCAATAGGTGCTATATACACAACACGCATGTTGGTTTCCCCAGATACAGCCTTCTGATGGTTCCTTAGTATAGCAAATTCCGCACATATAGTCTTCCCACTACCAGTTGGTGCAGCAACCAATACACTGTCGTCACTATTATACAAGACAGTGAACACTTGAGTCTGGATGGGGTTGAAATGTTTAAAAGCACTATAAAGACCTTCATATCGTGCATTCCTCAATGCAGTGACGGGTAGTGGCTGCAGATCAAGCAATTCAGTTGGTGGAGCATATTTTTCTGGAAGAATCAAGTGCCTAAAGCAAACAGGGAGAATCGTCTGAGAACCAAGCCACTTGTCAGATACAACACGTATAAAATACTGAGGAGGCAGTGGCTCATATATTGGCACTGTAAAGTGAAGTGTGTGATCTTCATCCACATATTGTTTCTTAAGCATGAAGTACTCATGGTGAAGAATGTACTCTCCATCATTGTCCTCGACTATAACCCAAAATGGCTCAACATATCCATGTACCTTATCATCCCATAGGAAATCAGGTGTTATAGTCAGTTCGAAACCTAAAACCGTGCGAGTAATGGGTTGAACATGGGCAGAAAGGTTCAACTTCGGCAACTGGTGGATGCACCTGTGCAGCTGCTTCCCCATCTTTTGAAACCGGATTAGTTCACCGATTTCCTGCGATGATAGGTCATAGTACCTCTCCCAGGCCAATTCTTTTTTCTCCAGTTTCATCAGAATTTCCTTTGGAATACCAGGAAACTGGCGCAAGGGTGTTTGGACACTCCACATCTGCTTATCAATCATCTTGCAAAGATTCAGAGCCTTCTCTGCTAACTGAGCCCATCCCCTCTTCAGAACTATCTCAAAAAGCGCTCGTAGAAGTCGGCCAGCACTCTGTAACATTGAGAATAAGAGATGTAAGAATACTAGACAAAATAAGCAAGCAGTTCAAAGTTCAAACTCAGTTATTGTATGGAACATAGAGAACATGTTACCTGTCTGATGTAGACCATATCAGAACCAAGGGAGAGGCCCTCCAGTTTCAACCTAGATATATATGCTTGCAACAGCACATTGATCTTTGCACTGGGCTCCTCCAAACTCTCTTTTACAGGAATTGGCACACGATCCAAAAGCTTTGCCAGCTCCATCTTCTCATCTTGTCTGACACTAACATACTTAAACTCTTCACTCAGAGAGAACAATCGACACAGCTCAATATCACCCATCGTGGGCTTCAGATATTCATTGTATGTCGAAATAGTCCCATGACTAATGTAGTAATAACTGGCAATCCTTCCAAGGTCCGTAACCTGAAAGTATCCTGTTTTCCTGTCGTACTTTATCAAATTATTCCTATCCAGCAAATTTGCAGCAGAGTGCACCTGAAGCAGCAAACCAAGAATCAGCAGTGGAACAGGCAAGAAGTACAAAATCAAGAGAGCATCTGAAGAACAATATTAACAATGCCAATCATAAGCTAACTGACAACTATGTTGCTCTGGTATTTCTCTAAGGGTTGGGACCAGTATTAAGATGCGCCCATATACAACAAATGAAATAATAAGTAACTCATCCAATGAAAAGCAAATAGCTGAGAATTTCTTTTCCTATCACCGCAAAATACCCAATACCACATTACTGATAGGATGAAGCCTCTTCCACCTTCATTTTTCCCAATTCTAAAAACCAATCTCAAGCAAATGCCTCCTGTATTACAACAAATTATCCATGATAAATTTTGTATCTACATGCCTACCCATATTTGAACTTTAGAAAAATTTGGAAAATAAATTTCCATTATAATGCCACATCTGTATGGGCAATGATGCTGTTATTGATACACAGAAATCAAGAAATCAAACAGACACTAATTACCAAAGAGTATTTTTTCCATATAAGCAATCTACAAAATGTGCAACTTAATCACATCTGGCATAACAATACTGAAGACACAAAAAAACTAATACCAGTGGAAGACACTTTCCCCTGGATGCAATTGCCCTAGTCAGGTAGAAACATGTTGCCTAGTCTATTCTCCACATATAAATACTGAACACCGCAATGTACAGCCAGAAAATTTAACAATTGCTTATTTACTAAAGATTATATGCTCATGCACCTGTTGAACACCGCAATGTACAGCTAGTCCATATATGTAAGTGTAACACATGAAACAATGCTTGAAAATAAATCACTAGGATGATGGGATTATGCAGCTTCAAAAAACAGAGTATAGCATGTACTTACCAAGTCAGCTCTCCTCTCATCTAGCGTTTTGTCCGTCTCCATGATATCTGCTGGTAAGCCATACAGCGTTGGATTCCGCAGCATCCGGATGTAGAGATAAGTGTAGCCAAGCCAAGAGCATGCTTCCCGAGCATTCTGAATAGTACCCAGAACAATCTCTGCATTTAACTGATCTGCCAACTTGGATACGAACTGACTCTCGATAGGCAGCTGTTGATTCATAAGGGAGAGGTAGTATTGCAATTCACTGTGGCCAGTTAAGATTATTCCCTCTCCGTGTGTGTCATACTGAGGCCTACCTGCACGACCAAGCATCTGCATGACATCCAGAGGACTTAATTCTGTCCAAGCACCTTTTTCCGGATTATAAATCTGTGTGCCCTTTATAATAACAGTATGTGCAGGCAAGTTGACACCCCAAGCAAGGGTGGCTGTCGAAACAAGGACCTGTATATGCTTATCAGCAAAAAGTTCCTCAACAAGTTCACGGTCTACCCTTGCCATCCCAGCATGATGAATAGCAAACCCATACGGCAAAAGGTCTTTAAGATCACTGCTTTTGACAATATCTGTATGACTGCCAAGGATCTCCTGGCTTGCACTCTCATCCTTCAGAAAGCGAGTCAATGTATCATTCGCCAAGGCAGTGTCTCTGATGGCCCTAGCAGTTTTCGATGTCTCCTTCCTGGAGTGCACAAAAATAAGCACTTGATGCTTACCAGCAGAAGCCATTACTTTCTCATAACAGATCTCATTCATCAACTGAAACCTCTGCAGTGGCTTCCTCACAGTGATCCCAATGTACTGCTGAGCAAGAGGGCAAGGCCGGTAACTGTTATCAAAATGGAAGAGACCCTCAGAGCGAACACGCAGGAATACAGCAACATCTTCATAGTTTGGAAGAGTTGCAGAGAGGCCAACTAGGCGAATATGTTCCTTGGTCGTCTCAATCTGCCGTACTGTTCTAGAAACAATACTCTCCAGGACAGGCCCTCTGTTGTCATGAAGCAGATGGATCTCATCTATGATCAGAAGCTTTACCATTTGAGTGTATGTTCTGTCCCCAGATTTCCTCGTGACAATATCCCACTTCTCAGGTGTGGTGACGATGATCTGTGTATCATCAATCTGTTGTTTTGTCAGGTTCTGGTCTCCACTGAGCTCCCTAACATTAACATTGAAGTCTTTAAGCCGTGCCGACAAGTTTCCAACAACTTCAGCAACCAGAGCTTTCATTGGGGCCACATAGACAATTTTGTACTTGCTATTATCAAACTCACCATCCTTCATATGCAAACCAATCTGGTGAAGAATTGTAAGCACAGCCACATTGGTTTTACCAGCACCAGTTGGAGCACAGAGAAGGATGTTGTCTGGTTTGAAAAGGGCAGTATCATAAACCTTGCTCTGGACCCTGTTCAGCTGCTGCATTCCAGCAAAAGCCGGTTGTGCCCACCCTGGGATATCAGATATCTTCACAATCTTCTCTCCAGTTCCATATGGCCTAGGTTTCAATGCTGGCACATGGACTTCTTCATACCCCTTATGAGGGGTTCTAAATGATCCCTCGGGAAGTTCACATTTCTTGTTGGCCATCAAGAGACCACCTTGGTGGAAGGAGAGGCTATCAAGATCAAGCAGCTGCCTCTGGCCCTTTAGCCATCCACTCTCCGTATCCCGCTCAACTGCCCGACGCTCCCTTGGACCATCAGCGCCAGCACTGTCATTGTTAAGAAGCCTCTTGGCCTCATCCCTGATACTTTTCTCCAGATTCTTCTGCCTCTCCTTTGCAGAGGCTCTAGTTGCATGTAGCTGCTCCAATATTGGGGCTAAGCTTGGGTTATCCATCATCTCTTCCTCTATCTTCTTCCGCTCTTCCTGATCTTCAGCCCTGGCTAAGCGGGTACACCAGACTATCTTGAACCGGTTGCGCAGTACCAGTTTAATGAGATCGAATTTCTCATAGTCCAACTCCATGACAAGGCGATTCTCAACATCTCTGTCGTCACCCACAGCAATTATCTTCAATATCTCCTCGGCAAGCTTCTGGCTCTGCTGGGGATCAATATCTTCGTATGCTTGTGTTATCTTCCTCTGCAGCCAGTAAGCATCAATGTCCTGCACATTTATGTTCAGGCCCTCATTGGAGTTCTGCATATCATCGTCATCCAACTCTCCGCCCATCTGCATACCTCCAGGACGGTTCAACTCAGCCACATCATCATCGTCGTCATCCAAGTCATCTTGCACCTGATCAAGGCAAAACATTGAAGGTTATACACACAAGCAAACATATGGGATTTTCCAGTCAGGAACAGGCAAGAGAAATAGAGAAAGACTGTAAGCACAATGGGATATGGGTATGTACCTGATCAAAATCACTTTCCTCATCATCTTCATCCTCCTCGAACTCGACAGCAACTCCAATATCATCATCCATGGTGGCGTCCCCGCCATCACCAGAAGGAGCAGCAGCAGGGTCGCTGGCATCATGGAAATCTGTGATGAGCTTCCCGATGGAGACAAACTGGTCGAACATGGCGCTGGAGATGGGGTTGAGGAGCTTCTCGATCTCCTTCTTCTTGTCAGGGTTCTTGATCTTGTCATTCTTGAGGACGGCGAGCACCTCGTCAGCAGCGCCGCCAAGCACGTCGAGCGGCTGGCCGCCGAACTGCTGCTGGATGACGCTGAGCATGGCCTCGTAGGCGGCGCGCGTCTCCTTGGTCTGGGGCTTGTAGACGACATCGTCCGCAAGGGAGAGCACGCTCTCCTCGCGCTGGGCGGCGGAGGAGCGGCGCCTGCGCTTGCGGGGCTGGTCGGCGTCGGCGTCGCCGGCAGAGGCGGCGGCGTCGCGCTCCTTCTTCTTGCGGGACTTGGTGAGGCGGTCCTCGAGCTCGGGGGGCTTGGCCTGCACGGCGCGGTCGCCGAAGCTCCTCTTGTCGATCCGGCCCCAGAGCGTCTCGGGCTCGCCCGTGGGCTCGTGCGTGTCCCGCGGCCGCGAGTCGGTGGTGAGCACCAGGCTCGAGTTGGCGCGGTACTCGTACTGCTTGAACCGCGCGTGCGCCTCCGCGCCGCCTCCCAGGTTCGCCATCTCGCCGCTGCGGGGCCACGGGGGAGCGGTCAGGCGCGGATCGAGCTAGGGTTTTGGAAGCTAGGGTTCTGAGGAGGGGAGTGAGGGGCGTGCCGGCTGTTACCTGTGGGTCGGGCGGCGGGCGGGGCTAGCGGGGGCGGCTCGTGGCGCGGCTCCCGCCGCCTCGGGTGGTGGCGGCGGCGGCGGCGGCCTCGGGCGGCGGCGTCGTCGGCGTCGGAGATGGGGGAGAAGAGGGGATGGATTTGGGGGGAAGAGAAGGCGGCGGGGCGGAGATTGGATTGGACTCGGGAATATAGCCTAGGTCAGCTCAGGCCAGGCCGGGTCGGTTCGAGACGAGAGGAATGGAACCGACCCAGATCGGGGCTGGGCCGGCCCGTTTGGGTCAGCTGTACAGCACGATCATTCGGGCCTTCTTTGGTGGGCCTGAGAGGGGGATAAGAGGGCCAACCTTCTCGGTTGCATTCGGCGACGTCACTAATTAAAAAGCACAACCGTGTCTCGCGGAAAAAAACCGTGACTTTCGCGAAAGAAAAAAAAACGCATTTTTTCGCGCAAAAAAAAATTCGAAATTTCTTTTTATCGAAAAGCTATGGAAGACCGAGAGAAAACCAAAACGTCGAAAAAAACCGTTTAAAAAGTCGAAAACGCGTGTAGAAAAATAAAAAAATTCGAAGGAAGCGTCCAGAGCGCGACACGTGGCGAATAGCCAAGAGCGCACCAAGTGATGCTGATCGTTGCGAGGCTCCCAAAGAAGCGCTCGTTAACTAGTTGCTCCCTGCATTCGGCCTTGACGCAACGGGTCATCTAGTCGTATAAAAATCCCTAAAAAAACTAATCGTATAAGATTTTTCTCAAAAAAAATGTCTAGTCATATAAGATCACCAGTGCCACGAGTGAAAGAACATGCGGTGCCCCCATGTTTGGTTTTGGCAATTGATGACAATCTCTATGGACTAATGGTTGCCTTGAGTTATATTTAAAGATTTTGTCCATAGGCTTTTCTTGGAGTACATGTGTTGGTTTCAAGGAGAGTTTGTGTCGACCAAGGTGCCATTTAAGGAATTATCCAAAGATTGGTCATGTGAGTATCGAGCTTATTGCAAGCATGTCTTGAATAAGAAGATTGTGTGATCATTCATGTCTACCTTCGAGACATCATCCAAATGAAGAGAATTGGAAAAATTCAAGGTTGATCAAGATTAAGTCAAGAATGAATCAAGTTGATCAACTCACAAAGCGCAGAAGATATACCGAGAGGGATCAAGTGATCCCATGGTATGGTAAGCATTGTCAATTTCGCTTTGTGTACTAACCCATGGTCTTCGTGAGAGTTCTTTGTAGGACTAGGTTGCGGTGTGCAAGTTCAAGTGGAGCATCACGAAGAGATCAAATGCTTGAAGCTTGCCGTCCTTTGTGGTGACAATGGACTTGTGAAGATGTGCGGAAGAGTGGCTCACCCATAGTGGAGTATGGGGAAGCAATCAACTAGTCTTCATCGAGTCAACACAATCAAGAAAGGTTGCGGTGTGCAAGTTCAAGTGGAGCATCATGAAGAGATCAAATGCTTGAAGCTTGCCGTCCTTTGTGGTGACAATGGACTTGTGAAAATGTGCGGAAGAGTGGCTCACCCATAGTGGAGTATGGGGAAGCAATCAACTAGTCTTCATCGAGTCAACACAATCAAGAAAGGTGGTCCAACTTGAGGGAGTCAAGATCGTCATCATCCAGCTCAAGTGGACCATGTGCAAGGCAAAGGTTTTCCCTTGATAAGTTTTCTATTTTACCGGTCTCATGGTGGTAGTTGGGAGACCGGGTTATAGGTTCGATTGTCGTACTATCAAGGGGGGCTCTCGATGAGTAGCTTGATCGTATCGTTCATAGAGAGCTCAAACCATTGCATCCTTGCATCATCTTTATTGGTTCTTGTTTGGTTCCTCTCCTTGTGAGATTTGGAGCTTATGGTCATTTTCATGACAAGCTCGAGTTCATCAAAAACGGAGTTCCCATGCTTCTTCTATGATGTTTTCGGTGTTGGAGGTTATTGAAGGAAATATGCCCTAGAGGCAATAATAAAGTTATTATTTATTTCCTTATATCATGATAAATTTTTATTATTCATGCTAGAATTGTATTAACCGGAAACATAATACATGTGTGAATACATAGACAAACAGAGTGTCACTAGTATGCCTCTACTTGACTAGCTTGTTAATCCAAGATGGTTATGTTTCCTAACCATGGACAAAAGAGTTGTTATTTGATTAACGGGATCACATCATTAGATGAATGATCTGATTGACATGACCCATTCCATTAGCTTAGCACCCGATCATTTAGTATGTTGCTATTGCTTTCTTCATGACTTATACATGTTCCTATGACTATGAGATTATGCAACTCCCGTTTGCCGGAGGAATACTTTGTGTGCTACCAAACGTCACAACGTAACTGGGTGATTATAAAGGAGCTCTACAGGTGTCTCCAAAGGTACATGTTGGGTTGGCGTATTTCGAGATTAGGATTTGTCACTCCGATTGTCGGAGAGGTATCTCTGGGCCCTCTCGGTAATGCACATCACATAAGCCTTGCAAGCATTGCAACTAATAAGTTAGTTGTGAGATGATGTATTACGGAACGAGTAAAGAGACTTGCCAGTAACGAGATTGAACTAGGTATTGGATACCGACAATTGAATCTCGGGCAAGTAACATACCGATGACAAAGGGAACAACGTATGTTGTTATGCGGTCTGACCGATAAAGATCTTCGTAGAATATGTAGGAGCCAATATGGGCATCCAGGTCCCGCTATTGGTTATTGAGCGGAGATTTGTCTCAGTCATGTCTGCATTGTTCTCGAACCGTAGGGTCCGCACGCTTAACGTTACGATGACAATTATTATGAGTTTATGCATTTTGATGTACCGAAGGTTGTTCGGAGTCCCGGATGTGATCACGGACATGACGAGGAGTCTCGAAATGGTCGAGACATAAAGATTGATATATTGGATGACTATATTCGGACACCGGAAGTGTTCCGGGGAAATTTCGGATAAAACCGGAGCACCGGGGGGTTACCGGAACCCCCCGGGGGGTTAATGGGCCTTATGGGCCTAATGTGGAGAAGAGGAAGGGGCTGCCAGGGCAGGCCGCGCGCCCCCTCTCCCCCTAGTCCGAATTGGACAAGGAGGGAGGGGCGGCGCCCCCCCTTTCCTTCTCTCCCTCCACCTTGTTGGGTTTCGTAGTAATTTCAAAAAATTTCCTACGCACACGCAAGATCATGGTGATGCATAGCAACGAGAGGGGAGAGTGTTGTCTACGTACCCACGCAGACCGACTGCGGAAGCGTTGACACAACGTAGAGGAAGTAGTCGTACGTCTTCACGATCCAACCGATCAAGCACCGAAACTACGGCACCTCTGAGTTCGAGCACATGTTCAGCTCGATGATGATCCCCGGACTCCGATCCAGCAAAGTGTCGGGGAAGAGTTCCGTCAGCACGACGGCGTGGTGACCTCTTGATGCACTACAGCAGCAGGGCTTTGCCTAAACTCCGCTACAGTATTATCGAGGACTATGGTGGCTGGGGGCACCGCACACGGCTAAGGAATAGATCACGTGGATCAATTTGTGTCTTTCTGGGGTGCCTCTGCCTCAGTATATAAAGGATTAGAGGGGGGAGGCTGGCCGGCCACAGGAGGCGCGCCAGGAGAGTCCTACTCCCTCTAGGAGTAGGATTCCCCCCCCCCCCAATCCTAGTTGGAATAGGACTCCTTGAGGGGGGGAAAGAGAGAGGGGACCGGCCACCTCTCCTAGTCCTAATAGGACTAGGGGAAGGGGGAGGCGCACAGCCACCTTGGGCTGCCCCTTTCTCCTTTCCACTAAAGCCCACTAAGGCCCATATAGCTCCCAAGGGGTTCCGGTAACCTTCCGGTACTCCAGTAAAATCCCGATTTCACCCGGAACACTTCCGATATCCAAACATAGGCTTCCAATATATCAATCTTTACGTCTCGACCATTTCGAGACTCCTCGTCATGTCCGTGATCACATCTGGGACTCTGAACAACCTTCGGTACATCAAAATGCATAAACTCATAATATAATTGTCATCGTAACCTTAAGTGGGCGGACCCTACGGGTTCGAGAACAATGTAGACATGACCGAGACACGTCTCCGGTCAATAACCAATAGCGGGACCTGGATGCCCATATTGGCTCCTACATATTCTACGAAGATCTTTATCGGTCAGACCGCATAACAACATACGTTGTTCCCTTTGTCATCGGTATGTTACTTGCCCGAGATTCAATCGTCGGTATCCAATACCTAGTTCAATCTCGTTACTGGCAAGTCTCTTTACTCGTTCCGTAATACATCATCTCACAACTAACTTATTAGTTGCAATGCTTGCATGGCTTATGTGATGTGCATTACCGAGAGGGCCCAGAGATACCTCTCCGACAATCAGAGTGACAAATCCTAATCTCGAAATACGCCAACCCAACATGTACCTTTGGAGACACCTGTAGTACTCCTTTATAATCACCCAGTTACGTTGTGACGTTTGGTAGTACCCAAAGTGTTCCTCCGGTAAACGGGAGTTGCATAATCTCATAGTTATAGGAACATGTATAAGTCATGAAGAAAGCAATAGCAACATACTAAACGATCGGGTGCTAAGCTAATGGAATGGGTCATGTCAATCAGATCATTCAACTAATGATGTGACCTCATTAATCAAATAACAACACTTTGTTCATGGTCAGGAAACATAACCATCTTTGATTAACGAGCTAGTCAAGTAGAGGCATACTAGTGACACTCTGTTTGTCTATGTATTCACACATGTATTATGTTTCCGGTTAATACAATTCTAGCATGAATAATAAACATTTATCATGAAATAAGGAAATAAATAATAACTTTATTATTGTCTCTAGGGCATATTTCCTTCAGTCTCCCACTTGCACTAGAGTCAATAATCTAGTTCACATCGCTATGTGATTAACACCAATAGTTCACATCTTTATGTGATTGGTTCACATCTCCATGTGACTAACACCCAAAGGGTTTACTAGATTCAATAATCTAGTTCACATCGCTATGTGATTAACACCCAAAGAGTGATCATGTTTTGCTTGTGAGAGAAATTTAGTCAACGGGCCTGCCATATTCAGATCCGTATGTATTTTGCAAAATTCTATGTCTACAATGCTCTGCACGGAGCTACTCTAGCTAATTGCTCCCACTTTCAATATGTATCCAGATTGAGATTTAGAATCATCTGGACCAGTGTCAAAAACTTGCATCGACGTAACCCTTTACGACGAACCTTTTTGTCACGTCCATAATCGAGAAACATATCCTTATTTCACTAAGGATAATTCTGACCGCTGTCCAGTGATCTACTCCTAGATCACTATTGTACTCCCTTGCCAAATCAGTGTAGGGTATACAATAGATCTGGTACACAGCATGACATACTTTATAGAACCTATGGCCAAGGCATAGGGAATGACTTTCATTCTCTTTCTATATTCTGCCGTGGTCGGGTTTTGAGTCTTACTCAACTTCACACCTTGTAATACAGGCAAGAACTCTTTCTTTGACTGCTCCATTTTGAACTACTTCAAAATCTTGTCAAGGTATGTACTCATTGAAAAAACTTATCAAGCGTCTTGATCTATCTCTATAGATCTTGAAGCTCAATATGTAAGCAGCTTTACCGAAGTCTTTCTTTGAAAAACTCCTTTCAAACACTCCTTTATGCTTTGCAGAATAATTCTACATTATTTCCGATCAACAATATGTCATACACATGTACTTATCAGAAATGATGTAGTGCTCCCACTCACTTTCTTGTAAATACAGGCTTCACCGCAAGTCTGCATAAAACTATATGCCTTGATCAACTTATCAAAGCGTATATTCCAACTCCGAGATTCTTGCACCAGTCCATAGATGGATTGCTGGAGCTTGCATATTTAGTTAACACCTTTAGGATCGACAAAACCTTCTAGTTGCATCGTATACAACTCTTCTTTAGTAAATCCATTAAGGAATGCAGTTTTGTTTATCCATTTGCCAGATTTCATAAAATGCGGCAATTGCTAACATGATTCGGATAGACTTAAGCATAGATACGAGTGAGAAAATCTCATCGTAGTCAACACCTTGAACTTGTCGAAAACCTTTTGCGACAATTCTAGCTTTGTAGATAGTAACACTACTATCAGTGTCCGTCTTCCTCTTGAAGATCCATTTATTTTCTATGGCTTGCCGATCATCGGGCAAGTCAACCAAAGTCCATACTTTGTTCTCATACATGGATCATATCTCAGATTTCATGGCTTCAAGCCACTCTGCGGAATCTGGGCTCACCATCGCTTCTTCATAGTTCGTAGGTTCATCATGATCTAGTAGCATGACTTTCAGAACAGGATTACCGTACCACTCTGGTGCGGATCTTACTCTGGTTGATCTACGAGGTTCAGTAGTATCTTGATCTGAAGTTTCATGATCATTATCATTAGCTTCCTCACTAACTGGTGTAGGTGTCACTGAAATAGTTTTCTGTGATGTACTACTTTCCAGTAAGGGAGCAGGTACAGTTACCTCGTCAAGTTCTACTTTCCTCCCACTCACTTCTTTCGAAAGAAACTCCTTCTCTAGAAAGGATCCATTCTTAGCAACGAATGTCTTGCCTTCGGATCTGTGATAGAAGGTGTACCCAACAGTCTCCTTTGGGTATCCTATGAAGACACATTTCTCCGATTTGGGTTCGAGCTTATCAGGTTGAAGCTTTTTCACATAAGCATCGCAGCCCCAAACTTTAAGAAACGACAACTTTGGTTTCTTGCCAAACCATAGTTCATAAGGTGTCGTCTCAACGGATTTTGATGGTGCCCTATTTAACGTGAATGCGGCCGTCTCTAAAGCATAACCCCAAAACGATAGCGGTAAATCTGTAAGAGACATCATAGATCGCACCATATCTAGTAAAGTACGATTACGACGTTCGGACACACCATTACGCTATGGTGTTCCGGGTGGCGTGAGTTGCGAAACTATTCCACAGTTTTTCAAATGTACACCAAACTCGTAACTCAAATATTCTCCTCCACGATCAGATCGTAGAAACTTTATTTTCTTGTTACGATGATTTTCAACTTCACTCTGAAATTCTTTGAACTTTTCAAATGTTTCAGACTTATGTTTCATTAAGTAGATATACCCATATCTGCTTAAATCATCTGTGAAGGTGAGAAAATAACGATATCCGCCACGAGCCTCAATATTCATCGGACCACATACATCGGTATGTATGATTTCCAACAAATCTGTTGCTCTCTCCATAGTACCGGAGAACGGTGTTTTAGTCATCTTGCCCATGAGGCACGGTTCGCAAGTACCAAGTGATTCATAATCAAGTGGTTCCAAAAGTCCATCAGTATAGAGTTTCTTCATGCGCTTTACACCGATATGACCTAAACGACAGTGCCACAAATAAGTTGCACTTTCATTATCAACTCTGCATCTTTTGGCTTTAATATTATGAATATGTGTATTACTACTATTGAGATTCAATAAGAATAGACCACTCTTTAAGGGTGCATGACCATAAAAGATATTACTCATATAAATGGAACAACCATTATTCTCTGATTTAAATGAATAACCGTCTCGCATTAAATAAGATCCAGATATAATGTTCATGCTCAACGCTGGCACCAAATAACAATTATTTAGGTCTAATACTAATCCCGAAGGTAGATGTAGAGGTAGCGTGCCAACCGCGATCACATCGACTTTGGAACCGTTTCCCACGCGCATCGTCACCTCGTCCTTTGCCAGTGTTCGCTTAATCCGTAGTCCCTGTTTCGAGTTACAAATATTAGCAACAGAACCACTATCAAATACCCAGGTGCTACTGCGAGCTCTAGTAAGGTACACATCAATAACATGTATATCACATATACCTTTGTTCACCTTGCCATCCTTCTTATCCGCCAAATACTTGGGGCAGTTCCGCTTCCAGTGACCAGTCTGCTTGCAGTAGAAGCACTCAGTTTCAGGCTTAGGTCCAGACTTGGGTTTCTTCTCTTGAGCAGCAACTTGTTTGCCGTTCTTCTTGAAGTTCCCCTTCTTCTTCCCTTTGCCCTTTTTCTTGAAACTAGTGGTCTTGTTAACCATCAACACTTGATGCTCCTTCTTGATTTCTACCTCCGCAGCTTTCAGCATTGCGAAGAGCTCATGAATAGTCTTGTTCATCCCTTGCATATTATAGTTCATCACGAAGCTCTTGTAGCTTGGTGGCAGTGATTGGAGAATTCTGTCAATGACGCAATCATCTGGAAGATTAACTCCCATCTGAATCAAGTGATTATTATACCCAGACATTTTGAGTATATGCTCACTGACAGAACTGTTCTCCTCCATCTTGCAGCTATAGAACTTATTGGAGACTTCATATCTCTCAATACGGGCATTTGCTTGAAATATTAACTTCAACTCCTGGAACATCTCATATGCTCCATGACGTTCAACACGTCGTTGAATTCCCGATTCTAAGCCGTAAAGCATGGCACACTGAACTATCGAGTAGTCATCAGCTTTGCTCTGCCAGACGTTCATAACATCTGGTGTTGCTCCAGCAGCAGGCCTGGCACCTAGCGGTGCTTCCAGGACGTAATTCTTCTGAGCAGCAATGAGGATAATCCTCAAGTTACGGACCCAGTCCGTATAATTGCTACCATCATCTTTCAACTTTGCTTTCTCAAGGAACGCATTAAAATTCAACGGAACAACAGCACGAGCCATCTATCTACAATCAACATAAACAAGCAAGATACTATCAGGTACTAAGTTCATGATAAGTTTAAGTTCAATTAATCAAATTACTTAAGAACTCCCACTTAGATAGACATCCCTCTAATCCTCTAAGTGATCACGTGATCCAAATCAACTAAACCATAACCGATCATCACGTGAGATGGAGTAGTTTTCAATGGTGAACATCGTTATGTTGATCATATCTACTATATGATTCACGCTCGACCTTTCAGTCTCCGTGTTCCGAGGCCATATCTGCATATGCTTGGCTCGTCAAGTTTAACCTGAGTATTCTGCGTGTGCAAAACTGTCTTGCACCCGTTGTAGATGGACGTAGAGCTTATCACACCCGATCATCACGTGGTGTCTGGGCACGACGAACTTTGGCAACGGTGCATACTCAGGGAGAACACTTCTTGATAATTTAGTGAGAGATCATCTTATAATGCTACCGTCAATCAAAGCAAGATAAGATGCATAAAAGATAAACATCACATGCAATCAATATAAGTGATATGATATGGCCATCATCATCTTGTGCTTGTGATCTCCATCTCCGAAGCACCGTCATGATCACCATCGTCACCGGCGCGACACCTTGATCTCCATCGTAGCATCGTTGTCGTCTCGCCAATCTTATGCTTCCACGACTATCACTTAGATAGTTTGTCAAATAGACTCCGTTTTAACCTTCACAAGGACCGGGCGTAGCCACACTTGGTTCAACTAAAGTTGGAGAGATAGTCGCCCGCAAGCCACCTATGTGCAAAGCACGTCGGGGGAACCGGTCTTGCGTAAGCGTACGCGTAATGTTGGTCCGGGTCGTCTTGTCCAACAATGCCGCCGAACCAAAGTATGACATGCTGGTAGGCAGTATGACTTATATCGCCCACAACTCACTTGTGTTCTACTCGTGCATATAACATCAACATAAATAACCTAGGCTCGGATGCCACTGTTGGGTTTCGTAGTAATTTCAAAAAAATTCCTACGCACACGCAAGACCATGGTGATGCATAGCAACGAGAGGGGAGAGTGTTGTCTACGTACCCACGCAGACCGACTGCGGTAGCGTTGACACAACGTAGAGGAAGTAGTCGTACGTCTTCACGATCCAACTGATCAAGCACCGAAACTACGGCACCTCCGAGTTCGAGCACACGTTCAGCTCGATGATGATCCCCGGACTCCGATCCAGCAAAGTGTCGGGGAAGAGTTTCGTCAGCACGACGGCGTGGTGATGATCTTGATGCACTACAGCAGCAGGGCTTCGCCTAAACTCCGCTACAGTATTATCGAGGACTATGGTGGCTGGGGGCACCGCACACGGCTAAGGAATAGATCACGTGGATCAACTTGTGTCTTTCTGGGGTGCCTCTGCCTCAGTATATAAAGGATTAGAGGGGGGAGGCTGGCCGGCCACAGGAGGCGTGCCAGGAGAGTCCTACTCCCTCTAGGAGTAGGATCCCCCCCCCAATCCTAGTTGGAATAGGACTCCTTGAGGGGGGGAAAGAGAGAGAGGGGGCCGGCCACCTCTCCTAGTCCTAATAGGACTAGGGGAAGGGGGGAGGCGCACAGCCACCTTGGGCTGCCCCTTTCTCCTTTCCACTAAAGCCCACTAAGGCCCATATAGCTCCCGGGGGGTTCCGGTAACCTCCCGGTACTCCGGTAAAATCCCGATTTCACCCGGAACACTTCCGATATCCAAACATAGGCTTCCAATATATCAATCTTTACGTCTCGACCATTTCGAGACTCCTCGTCATGTTCGTGATCACATCCGGGACTCCGAACAACCTTCGGTACATCAAAATGCATAAACTCATAATATAATTGTCATCGTAACCTTAAGTGTGCGGACCCTACGGGTTCGAGAACAATGTAGACATGACCGAGACACATCTCCGGTCAATAACCAATAGCGGGACCTGGATGCCCATATTGGCTCCTACATATTCTACGAAGATCTTTATCGGTCAGACCGCATAACAACATATGTTGTTCCCTTTGTCATCGGTATGTTACTTGCCCGAGATTCGATCGTCGGTATCCAATACCTAGTTCAATCTCGTTACCGGCAAGTCTCTTTACTCGTTCCGTAATACATCATCTCACAACTAACATATTAGTTGTAATTCTTGCAAGGCTTATGTGATGTGCATTACCGAGAGGGCCCAGAGATACCTCTCCGACAATCGGAGTGACAAATCCTAATCTCGAAATACGCCAACCCAACATGTACCTTTGGAGACACCTGTAGTACTCCTTTATAATCACCCAGTTACGTTGTGACGTTTGATAGTACCCAAAGTGTTCCTCCGGTAAACGGGAGTTGCATAATCTCATAGTTATAGGAACATGTATAAGTCATGAAGAAAGCAATAGCAACATACTAAACGATCGGGTGCTAAGCTAATGGAATGGGTCATGTCAATCAGATCATTCAACTAATGATGTGACCTCGTTAATCAAATAACAACACTTTGTTCATGGTCAGGAAACATAACCATCTTTGATTAACGAGCTAGTCAAGTAGAGGCATACTAGTGACACTCTGTTTGTCTATGTATTCACACATGTATTATGTTTCCGGTTAATACAATTCTAGCATGAATAATAAACATTTATCATGAAATAAGGAAATAAATAATAACTTTATTATTGCCTCTAGAGCATATTTCCTTCACACCTCTCCTAGTTGGACAAGGAACGGGAGGGGAGTCCTACTCCCGGTAGGAGTAGGACTCCTCCTCCGCGCCTCCTCTAGGCCGGCCGCACCCCCCCTTGGATCCTTTATATACGGAGGCAAGGGGGAACCCTAGGACACACAAGTTGATCCTCGTGATCGTTCCTTAGCTGTGTGTGCGGTGCCCCCTTCCACCATATTACACCTCGGTCATATCGTTGCAGTGCTTAGGCGAAGCCCTGCGCCGGTAGAACATCTTCATCGTCACCACGCCGTCGTGCTGACGGAACTCATCCTCGAAGCTTTGCTGGATCGGAGCCCGGGGAGCGTCATCGAGTTGTACGTGTGCTAAGAACTCGGAGGTGCCAGAGTAACGGTGCTTGGATCAGTCGGATCGGGAAGACGTACGACTACTTCCTCTACGTTGTGTTAACGCTTCCGTTGTTGATCTACAAGGGTACGTAGATCACACTCTCCCCTCTCGTTGCTATGCATCACCGTGATCTTGCGTGTGCGTAGGAATTTTTTTGAAATTACTATGTTCCCCAACAGTGGCATCCGAGCCTAGGTTTTATGTGTTGATGTTATATGCACGAGTAGAACACAAGTGAGTTGTGGGCGATATAAGTCATACTGCTTACCAGCATGTCATACTTTGGTTCGGCGGTATTGTTGGACGAAGCGCCCGGACCAACATTACGCGTACGCTTACGCGAGACCGGTTCTCCCGACGTGCTTTTGCACAGAGGTGGCTTGCGGGTGACAGTTTCTCCAACTTTAGTTGAACCGAGTGTGGCTACTCCCGGTCCTTGCGAAGGTTAAAACATCACCAACTTGACAAACTATCGTTGTGGTTTTGATGCGTAGGTAAGATTGGTTCTTGCTTAAGCCCGTAGCAGCCACGTAAAACTTGCAACAACAAAGTAGAGGATGTCTAACTTGTTTTTGCAGGGCATGTTGTGATGTGATATGGTCAAGACATGATGCTAAAATTTATTGTATGAGATGATCATGTTTTTTAACCAAGTTATCAGCAACTGACAGGAGCCATATGGTTGTCGCTTTATTGTATGCAATGCAATCGCGCTGTAATGCTTTACTTTATCACTAAGCGGTAGCGATAGTCGTGGAAGCATAAGATTGGCGAGACGACAACGATGCTACGATGGAGATCAAGGTGTCGCGCCGGTGATGATGGTGATCATGACGGTGCTTCGAAGATGGAGATCACAGGCACAAGATGATGATGGCTATATCATATCACTTATATTGATTGCATGTGATGTTTATCTTTTTTATGCATATTATCTTGCTTTGTTTGACGGTAGCATTATAAGATGATCTCTCACTAATTATCAAGAAGTGTTCTCCCTGAGTATGCACTGTTGCCAAAGTTCGTCGTGCCCAGACACCACGTGATGATCGGGTGTGATAAGCTCTACGTCCATCTACAACGGGTGCAAGCCAGTTTTGCACACGCAGAATATTCGGGTTATACTTGACGAGCCTAGCATATGCAGATATGGCCTCGGAACACGGAGACTGAAAGGTCGAGCGTGAATCATATAGTAGATATGATCAACATAATGATGTTCACCATTGAAGACTAATCCATTTCACGTGATGATCGGTTATGGTTTAGTTGATTTGGATCACGTGATCACTTAGAAGATTAGAGGGATGTCTATCTAAGTGGGAGTTCTTAAGTAATATGATTAATTGAACTTTAATTTATCATGAACTTAGTCCTGGTAGTATTAGCATATCTATGTTGTGGATCAATAGCTCGCATTGTTGCTTTCATATGTTTATTTTGATATGTTCCTAGAGAAAATTGTGTTGAAAGATGTTAGTAGCAATGATGCGGATTGGATCCATGATCTGAGGTTTATCCTCATTGCTGCACAGAAGAATTATGTCCTTGATGCACCGCTAGGTGACGGGCCTATTGCAGGAGCAGATGCAGACGTTATGAACGTTTGGCTAGCTCAATATGATGACTACTTGATAGTTTAGTGCACCATTCTTAACAGCTTAGAATCGGGACTTCAAAGACGTTTTGAACGTCATGGACCATATGAGATGTTCCAGGAGTTGAAGTTAATATTTCAAGCAAATACCCAAGTTGAGATATATGAAGTCTCCAACAAGTTCTATAGCTAAAAGATGGAGGAGAATCGCTCAACTAGTGAGCATGTGCTCAGATTGTCTAGGTACTACAATCGCTTGAATCAAGTGGGAGTTAATCTTCCAGATAAAATAGTGATTGACAGAATTCTCTAGTCACCATCACCAAGTTAGTAGAACTTCGTGATGAACTATAATATGCAAGGGATGACAAAAGTAATTCCCAAGCTCTTCGTGATGCTGAAATCGACGAAGGTAGAAATCAAGAAAAACATCAAGTGTTGATGGTTAACAAGACCACTAGTTTCAAGAAAAGGGCAAAGGGAACAAGGGGAACTTCAAGAAGAACGGCAAGCAAGTTGCTGCTCAAGTGAAGAAGCCCAAGTCTGGTCCTAAGCCTGAGACTAAGTGCTTCTACTGCAAAGGGACTGGTCACTAGAAGCGGAACTACCCCAAGTGATTGGCGGATGAGAAGGATGGTGAAGTGAACATAAGTATATTTGATATACATCTTATTGATGTGTACTTTACTAGTGTTTATAGCAACCCCTCAGTATTTGATACTAGTTCAGTTGCTAAGATTAGTAACTCGAAACGGGAGTTGCAGAATAAACAGAGACTATTTAAGGGTGAAGTGACGATGTGTGTTAGAAGTGGTTCCAAGATTGATATGATCATCATCGCACACTCCCTATAATTTCGGGATTAGTGTTGAACCTAAATAAGTGTTATTTGGTGTTTGCGTTCAGCATGAATATGATTTGATCATGTTTATTGTAATACGGTTATTCATTTAAGTAAGAGAATAAATTGTTGTTCTGTTTACATGAATAAAACCTTATATGGTTACACACCCAATGAAAATAGTTCGTTGGATCTCGATCGTAGTGAAAACATAATCATAATATTGAAACCAAAAGATGCAAAGTTAATAATGATAGTGCAACTTATTTGTGGCACTGCCGTTTAGGTCATATAGGTGTAAAGCGCATGAAGAAACTCCATGCTGATGGACTTTTGGAATCACTTGATTATGAATCAGTTGATGCTTGCGAACCATGCCTCATGGGCAAGATGACTAAGACTCCGTTCTTTGGAACAATGGAGCGAGCAACAGATTTGTTGAAAATCATACATACTGATGTATGTGGTCCGATGAATATTGAGGCTCGCGACAGGTATCATAATTTTCTGATCTTCACAGATGATTTGAGCAGATATGAGTATATCTACTTGATGAAACATAAGTCTGAAACATTTGAAAAGTTCAAAGAATTTCAGAGTGAAGTGAAAAATCATCGTAACAAGAAAATAAAGTTTCTACGATATGATCGTAGAGAAGAGTATTTGAGTTACGAGTTTGGCCTTCAGTTAAAAACAATGTGAAATAGTTTCACTACTCACGCCACCTGGAACACCACAATGTAATGATGTGTCCGAACGTCATAACCGTACTTTATTAGATATGGTGCGATCTATGATGTATCTTACAGATCTACCACTATCGTTTTGGGGTTATGCATTAGAGACAGCTGCATTCACGTTAAATAGGGCACCATCTAAATCTGTTGAGACGACACCGTCTGAACTATGGTTTGGCAAGAAACCTAAGCTGTCGTTTCTTAAAGTTTGAGGTTGCAATGCTTATGTGAAAAAGTTTCAACCTAATAAGCTCAAACCCAAATCGGAGAAATGTGTCTTCATAGGATATCCAAAGGAAACTATTGGATACACCTTCTATCATAGATCCGAAGGCAAGACTTTTGTTGCTAAATTCAGAAACTTTCTAGAGAAGGAGTTTCTCTCGAAAGAAGTGAGTGGGAAGAAAGTAGAAAACTTGATAAGGTAATTGTACCTTCTCCCTTATTGGAAAGTAGTTCATCACAAAAATCTGTTCTTGTGACTACTACACCAATTAGTGAGGAAGCTAATGATGATGATCATGTAACTTCAGATCAAGTTACTACCGAATCTCGTAGGTAAACCAGAGTGAGATCCGCACCAGAGTGGTACGGTAATCCTATTCTGGAGGTCATGTTACTTGACCATGACGAACCTACGAACTATGAGGAAGCGATGATGAGCCCAGATTCCGCGAAATGGTTAGAGGCCATGAAATCTGAGATATGATCCATGTATGAGAACAAAGTTTGGACTTTGGTTGACTTGCCCGATGATTAGCAAGCAATTAAGAATAAATGGATCTTCAAGAGGAAGACGGACGCTGATAGTAGTGTTACTATCTACAAAGCTAGAATTGTCGCAAAAGGTTTTCGACAAGTTCAAGGTGTTGACTACGATGAGAGCTTCTCACTCGTATCTATGCTTGAGTCTGTCCGAATCATGTTAGTAATTGCCGCATTTTATGAAATCTGGCAAATGGATAAACAAAACTGCATTCCTTAATGGATTTATTAAAGAAGAGTTGTATATGATGCAACCAGAAGGTTTTGTCAATCCGAAAGGTGCTAACAAAATGTGCAAGCTCCAGCGATCCATCTGTGGACTGGTGCAAGCATCTCGGAGTTGGAATATACGCTTTGATGAGTTGATCAAAGCATATAGTTTTATACAGACTTGCGGTGAAGCCTGTATTTACAAGAAAGTGAGTGGGAGCACTACAACATTTCTGATAAGTATATGTGAATGACATATTGTTGATCGGAAATAATGTAGAATTATTCTGTAAAGCATAAAGGAGTGTTTGAAAGGAGTTTTTCAAAGAAAGACTTCGGTGAAGCTGCTTACATATTGAGCTCCAAGATCTATAGAGATAGATCAAGACGCTTGATAAGTTTTTTCAATGAGTACATACCTTGACAAGATTTTGAAGTAGTTCAAAATGGAGCAGTCAAAGAAAGAGTTCTTGCCTGTATTACAAGGTGTGAAGTTGAGTAAGACTCAAAGCCCGACCACGGCAGAAGATAGAAAGAGAATGAAAGTCATTCCCTATGCCTTGGCCATAGGTTCTATAAAGTATGTCATGCTGTATACCAGATCTATTGTATACCCTGCATTGATTTGGCAAGGGAGTACAATAGTGATCTAAGAGTAGATCACTGGACAGTGGTCAGAATTATCCTTAGTGAAATAAGGATATGTTTCTCGATTATGGACGTGACAAAAAGGTTCGTCGTAAAGGGTTACGCCGATGCAAGTTTTGACACTAATCTAGATGACTCTAAGTCTCGGTCTAGATACATATTGAAAGTGGGAGCAATTAGCTAGAGTAGCTCCATGCAGAGCATTGTTGACATAGAAATTTGTAAAATACATGTGGATCTGAATATGGCAGACCCGTTGACTAAGATTCTCTCACAAGCAAAACATGATCACACCTTAGTACTCTTTGGGTGTTAATCACATAGCGATGTGAACTAGATTACTGAATCTAGTAAACCCTTTGGGTGTTGGCACATGGCGATGTGAACTATGGGTGTTAATCACATGATGATGTGAACTATCGATGTTAATCACATGGTGATGTGATCTAGATTATTGACTCTAGTGCAAGTGGGAGACTGAAGGAAATATGCCCTAGAGGCAATAATAAAGTTATTATTTATTTCCTTATATCATGATAAATGTTTATTATTCATGCTAGAATTGTATTAACCGGAAACATAATACATGTGTGAATACATAGACAAACAGAGTGTCACTAGTATGCCTCTACTTGACTAGCTTGTTAATCCAAGATGGTTATGTTTCCTAACCATGGACAAAAGAGTTATTATTTGATTAACGGGATCACATCATTAGATGAATGATCTGATTGACATGACCCATTCCATTAGCTTAGCACCCGATCGTTTAGTATGTTGCTATTGCTTTCTTCATGACTTATACATGTTCCTATGACTATGAGATTTGCAACTCCCGTTTGCTGGAGGAACACTTTGTGTGCTACCAAACGTCACAACGTAACTGGGTGATTATAAAGGAGCTCTACAGGTGTCTCCAAAGGTACATGTTGGGTTGGCATATTTCGAGATTAGGATTTGTCACTCCGATTGTCGGAGAGGTATCTCTGGGCCCTCTCGGTAATGCACATCACATAAGCCTTGCAAGCATTGCAACTAATAAGTTAGTTGCGAGATGATGTATTACGGAACGAGTAAAGAGACTTGCCAGTAACGAGATTGAACTAGGTATTGGATACCGACGATCGAATCTCGGGCAAGTAACATACCGATGACAAAGGGAACAACGTATGTTGTTATGCGGTCTGACCGATAAAGATCTTCATAGAATATGTAGGAGCCAATATGGGCATCCAGGTCCCGCTATTGGTTATTGAGCGGAGATTTGTCTCAGTCATGTCTGCATTGTTCTCGAACCGTAGGGTCCGCACGCTTAACGTTACGATGACAGTTATTATGAGTTTATGCATTTTGATGTACCGAAGGTTGTTCGAAGTCTCGGATGTGATCACGGACATGACGAGGAGTCTCGAAATGGTCGAGACATAAAGATTGATATATTGGATGACTATATTCGGACACCGGAAGTGTTCCGGGGAAATTTCGGATAAAACCGGAGCACCGGGGGGTTACCGGAACCCCCCGGGGGGTTAATGGGCCTTATGGGCCTAATGTGGAGAAGAGGAAGGGGCTGCCAGGGCAGGCCGCGCGCCCCCTCTCCCCCTAGTCCGAATTGGACAAGGAGGGAGGGGCGGCGCCCCCCCTTTCCTTCTCTCCCTCCACCTCTCCTAGTTGGACAAGGAACGGGAAGGGAGTCCTACTCCCGGTAGGAGTAGGACTCCTCCTGCGCGCCTCCTCTAGGCCGGCCGCACCCCCCCTTGGATCCTTTATATACGGAGGCAAGGGGGCACCCTAGGACACACAAGTTGATCCTCGTGATCATTTCTTAGCCGTGTGCGGTGCCCCCTTCCACCATATTACACCTCGGTCATATCGTTGCAGTGCTTAGGCGAAGCCCTGCGCCGGTAGAACATCTTCATCGTCACCACGCCGTCGTGCTGACGGAACTCATCCCCGAAGCTTTGCTGGATCGGAGCCCGGGGAGCGTCATCGAGATGTACGTGTGCTAAGAACTCGGAGGTGCCGGAGTAACGGTGCTTGGATCGGTCGGATCGGGAAGACGTACGACTACTTCCTCTACGTTGTGTTAACGCTTCCGTTGTTGATCTACAAGGGTACGTAGATCACACTCTCCCCTCTCGTTGCTATGCATCACCATGATCTTGCGTGTGCGTAGAATTTTTTTGAAATTACTACGTTCCCCAACAGTTATGCCGGTTCTTCTCTGTTGGAGGTTTCACTCTTCTATTTCTTTAGGCATACCTCCCCTGGCCCTTCTTGCTGTAATCGGTCGTTTTTGATGCTACTTGTCATCATCTATCCAACAAGCTTGAGTTTTCTCAATTCGGAGCTCATACGCAGAAGTTGTGGCAATTTAGGCTTTATTGCATCCTTTGTTTTCTCTATTGTGTTCCTGAAAGCCTCAAGCGGTAGTACTGCTCTCTAGAGCAGTAGTACCGCTTGTAAGCGGTAGTACCGCGGCCCTGTGCCGCGCGTACTACCGCTGCTTCTGGGGATGCATCTTTTCGTGTCGGGTTTCGCGGTAGTAGAGCGGTAGTACCTCTTATAAGCGGTAAGCGGTACTACCTCTCCTCCCGAGCGGTAGTACCTCTTATAAGTGGTAAGCGGTACTACCTCTCCCTAGAGCAGTACTACCTCTCTGGCAGAACTACAGCTCGTGTTTGTCTCTCTCGTTGGGCTGTTTTGTCCGTGCTAAGTGGTAGTACCGCTCCTCCAAGCGGTAGTACCGCTTGTACACGACCTGAGCACTAACGGTTGGATTCGGGAGCCCCTATAAAAGGGGGTCTTCTTCCCCATTCAACCTTATCTCTTGAGCTCGTGTTCTTCCCCCATTGTTGACCTTCTTCGAGCTTGCTAACTCTCAATCCCTCCATGGATTCTTACTAGTTTTTGAGAGAAAAGAGAGAGGAGATCTAGATCCACATTTCCACCAATCACTTTCTCCTCTATGTGAGGGGAACCCCTTGGATCTAGATCTTGGAGTTCTTGGTGTTCTCTTTCTTGTTCTTCCTCTCATTTTCCTCCCTAGCATTAGTTGCTTCGGTGGGATTTGAGAGAGAAGGACTTGGGCACTCCGTGTGCCCTTGCCATGCATTTGGTGCATCGGTTTGAGTTCTCCACATGATACGTGGAAGTTACAAGTTGAGAAGCTTATTACTCTTGGGTGCCTGGTACCCTTGAGCTTGTTCCTCTTGGGTGCTTGGGCGCCCTAGATGGTTGTTGGTGTTCGGAGCTCAATCATTGTGGTGCAAAGCTCCGGGCAAGCGTCGGGGTCTCCAATTAGGTTGCGGAGATCGCCGCGAGCAATTTGACGGGTACTGGTGACCGCCCCCAAGGGTTGGCAAAGTGTACGGGTTCGGTGACTGCCCCCAAGGGTTGGCAAAGTGTACGGGTTCGGTGACCGCCCCCAAGGGTTGCCATTTGTATGGGTTCGGTGACCGCCCTCAAGGGTCCCTTAGTGGAATCACGGCATATTGCATTGTGCAAGAGCGTGAGGAGATTACGGTGGCCCTAGTGGCTTCTTGGGGAGCATTGTGCCTCCACGCCGCTCCAAACGGATATTAGCATCCGCAAGGGTGTGAACTTCGGGATACATCGTCGTCTCCTCGTGCCTCGGTTATCTCTTACCCGAGCCCTTTACTTATGCACTTTACTTTGTGATAGCCATATTGTTTCTTGTCATATATCTTGCTATCACATAGTTGCTTATCTTGCTTAGCATAAGTTGTTGGTGCACATAGGTGAGCCTAGTTGTTTTAGGTTTTGTGCTTGGCAAATTAACCGCTAGGTTTATTCCGCATTTGTTCAAGCCTAAACCGTAATTATTTTAAAACGCCTATTCACCCCCCCTCTAGGCGACATCCATGATCTTTCAACGAGGACAAAGGAAATTACTCAGACATGATGCATAGCAGCGCAATAGATCATATGCTCTGTGTTGGATGTTGATATCATTCAAGGCCATGGAATTGAATCGGGCTCAGTATCAAATCTCACTGACCTTTTCATATTGACATTGAACTGGAATTCTATTGTTCAGATGTGCAAAGAATTCACACTTGGAACTCGCATAAGAGGCTCAATTCTGAAGCTTGTATGGATGGCCATTCGATACATTGGAGTTGCTCATTTCTCAGATGAAAATTGTACTTTGATGTAATGTCTAAAACTAAATTATATGTGAATAATCACACATCAGAAATACAAATCTAAGCATCAAGTATTTGTACAACATATGAATCAACAAATTGTACAATCAATCAAGCATGAAAAGGACCAAAACCAAATTTTGTATCAACATCACAAGGCTAACAGACCCACAGCATGCATGACCCACATCAAACACTTTGGATCCGCCTGTTGTGGATCCATGCTCAAATCCATTAACCTGCAAAAGTGGAAAAATCTCAGCATACAAGCACATACAGTGGGTAGTCACTACATGTGGGAATTAGAATTGATTAGAGGGTTAGGGTACGATTGCCATGGGGCTAGAGGAAGAAACATCAATGGGGGGAGGTTGCCCGTGCCATCGGCGGCAAGCGTGTGGTGGTGGGTCAAGAAGACGACGGCCAGGGGAGGTGAGCGTGCATGGAGGTCGGCGCACGCGGAGGAGGTGCAGATCCGCCGAAGAGTAGAGAGAGGAGGACGGCGGAGAGGGAATGACCTGCGCCGTCAGGAGCTTCGTGTCGCGCCTCTGTCCGCCTCCTCTCTTGATCTTTCGTCTGTTCCTTTCCCTCGAGTCTGGCGAAGTGGTAAGTCGAGCGTTTGATCCCGAATATCAGCCCAAGTCGAGCTCCTGACCTCTGATTTCAGGAATAGCTACGCAGGTTGCGAGAGCGGGCCAACGAATATCTTAGGCCAATTCAGCGACTCAATTCCTTGACCATCTAAACAATGGCATTTGGGCCGCCCAATGCTAATATCAATACCTAGGCCTCAATATCAACATCCAAACGAGGTGATAGAGAAATACAGTACTTCATTGCATCAAGCACCATGACTTAGTAGTAGAATCCAGATGTGACGTTCTGGAGCTGCATGCATCCAAAAGGCCAAACGGCATGTCCTCCTTTTCTTGCTTCCTCCCTTCACTCGCTCGCGATTTGATACGTATCAGGCCCACACACAGACCCCTTCATCCTCCGCTAAGGATACCCTCCAACTAGTTTCCTCCCTTCGCTCCCTCCCTTCGCTCGCTCGCGATTTATATTGTCGTTAACTTCAACACTAAAGGATTTCTACTTTTCAAATATATTGTGTATCCGGTTGTAAGAAAACATGACCAATTAAAATGTAATATGTGCAGGGCGGGCCCTCACTAGTAGAAAAAGGGCCATTAGTCCCAGTTCGTAAGGCCCATCTATCCCGGTTGGCGAACCGGGACTAAAGGGTCGTTACTAATGCCCTAAGCCTTTAGTCCCGGTTCTTACACGAACCGAGGCAGATGGGCCTCCACGTGGTCGCTGCGGTGAGCCCAGGCAGGAGGGCCTTTGGTCCCGGTTGGTGACACCAACCGGGACCAAAAGGCATCCACGCGTCAACAACTGGCAGGAGCTGAGGTTTGTTTTTTGAAAGGGGGTGGTTTAAGGGTTTTGGGGGTTAATTTAGGTTGTTAGCTAGCCAATAGAGAGAAGTGTCCACTCTTATCTCCGTGCAACCAAAATGGGTGACGCTCTCAGAATTGTACAGTTTTACTTCGAAATCCATACCATGATGGGTCCTTAGGTGAATTTTCTTTATTTTCATCCTTTCATGGTCTTCAAAACCCATCCTCTCCAAGACATAGCGTCTTGCATGACATGAGATAAGCTAGTCGAATTGTAAAAGATGAAAATTACACGTTGAAATAGTTGAAGTCGTGCTTAATTACGAAAAAAACACTTGTCATCATTGCGTACCGTTTCAACATCGAAGGTCTCCTCGAGCTTAATGCCGAAGCGCCGATCTTCGTCTAGGTGAGGCCTGTCGCACATACCTCGGTCGTCGTGGCACCAGTCGCACTCCCCGGGAGACTTTTGTCATCCGAGTACGACATTTCCTACATCATATGAGCATTCAAACTTGATGGCCATTACATTTCAATGGTCGTTCGAGTAATGTAATTGATGAGTTATGCATGCGTGCACAACTTTCACTTTATTCTCCTAGAGATTAAGCTTGAGAAGGGACTAATAACCGTCTTAGACTCGAGACGAAAAAATCCCGAGGACTATGCGGACATGACTAAAATGCTCGAGAAGTAAGTTCAATCGATCATTATCGCACCATATCCGCAACTTTGTTCATTTTCTGATATCAAGTAATTGTTTTCTTTGTCCCGCAGGGCTTGGAAAGTATTCACCGCACAAGCTCCGGGACTGCCACATGCCCGAAAGTAAGTACTACTAGCTAGCTAGTTCCGCGCATCTCCCGTTGATTCTAACTACTTTTATCAATACCATTTATAATGCTTCATTATCAGTTTGATTGACCTCTATTTCTCGTAAAGTGCTTGTGGCAGGAACCTGGGAATAATTACTGTGGGTACTATGTTTGCGAGTTCATTCACAACGCGACTTGTAAAAATAAACGGGGCTACTCTAAAAGACAATTTGAAGTGCGTAAGCAATAATATTCACAATTTCATTTTATTATACCATCATTTGTGTTGAGTTTCATTTATATATATGTATTGACCCCCTTCTTCAAATTAGACGTGGCAGATGCGGAATGAACTCCTACCACAAGATCGCATACGAGCAATTCAAGAGGAATTGGCGGAATTCTTTCTTGACCACGTCATCAGTAAAGCCGAAGAATACCATGTGAAACTTGAGTTCAGAAGTTAGGGAATTATAAGAGATCTTAATATTGTATATATGTAGCCAGTAGCGTCGGATAGATATACGAAAACTTGTTTTTCGACCAATCTCGAAGAAGGAGAGGTCGATCACTTCTCTCTGTATATGTTCATGACGATCTTCTGTACTTAATAGTTTCCTTCATTTGCTTACCAGCTAGCGTGTCGAGTCCTCTCTATACGTATAGTACGTAGCGTCGACCAAGCACGGAGATAAGAGAGGACACTTCTCTCTATTAGCTAGCTAACACAATATATGAAACCCCTATATTAACACTACAAAACCCCAAAAACCCCAACCCCCCCTTCAAAAACAAAAACAAAAACCCCAACCCCTGAATTGCTGATGCGTGGATGTCTTTCGGTTCCGGTTGATGCTACCAACTGGGACAAAAGGCCCCACGTGGAGTCCCATCTGTCCCGATTCGTATAAGAACCGGGACTAAAGATATTGGGCTTTTGTACCGACCCTTTAATCCCGGTTCCCGAACCGAGAGAAATAGCCTTATGAACCGGGACAAATGGGCATTTTTCTACTAGTGCATTATCATACTCCATAAATTCAGTCCGTATCTTCTTTCATAATGGTTTTCATGCAGATAGAGCCGCATGTCGATAGAATATCAGAATTGTAGCATGCATGTAAAAGTTAAATGTTTACAGTATTATACTCCATAAATTTGGTGGTCGTATCTTCTTTCATAATGGCTTCCATGCAGATATAGCCAAATCTTTTAGAATATCAGAATTGCAATATGCATATCTTCTAGATAGGATCACATAATCATTTCTTTGACTTTTTTAGGACTCATCTTTCGAGGCTATAAGATAGGGTGTGGCCTCTTCTGATGCGTCAATTTCATGCTTGCTTACTTGCTTTTGGGACTATTTATTCTTGGAGTCATGGGAGTGGTCAAGATGACAGGACTGTTATGCCTGTTCTTGCTCATGCCACTTTTAGTTCCTGGTAAGCGTTGTCTGAAAATTTCACATGAAGAACAAGGAACTTCATCAATGCATGTTTTATACTTTGTTTCCTCCTCTGTGAATTTTGTACTCCATGCCACAACTTTTTATCCTGTTCCTTTGTGGAACATCATAAGATCTGAATTTCTTTTTGTACAAAAAATTATGTGGTTATTTTGTAGGTTCGGAAGCAAAGATGTGCACTCGAGATAGCCGGACCTATACGTCTGTACCATGCAAGCATGATCCTTGTGTTGATGCATGCCACAAGGAGGGCTCTATCGAAGGGTTTTGTTACCTATTCTTCGGAGCTTGTACATGCCAATGGGAGTGTTGAATAAGAAACATGTTGCAACTATCATAGGGTGTGTGTAACAAATAATAATGTTGAGTAGTATGATGACTTGACAATGGGCAATGCAAGAGGTTGAGAATCTACCAAATATTCCTTAATTCTATATCTACTAAAGGAGGGTGCGTTTCTCCAAATGTTTGGATTGTCCCTACGTCACATGTGCCAGAATTATTGATGTGGGTCGAGCCATGTAAGTGGGCTTCCTATTTTAATGGGAAATAGAAAAATGGTGAGTCAATTACACTGATGGTGTTAGAATTTGACGCAAACAGTCATTTTGGTGCCAGATGTTGTGGCATACATCGAAGTGGTGCAAAAACTTGGCTTTGGCGTGCAAATACAATGCTTATTCCATTTCCATATGTAATTTAGGTTGACTAGGCACATGGGGCCCGTTGTCAGCGTCTGGAACAGGTAGAAGGCGCGTGTGGCCTGGTTTTTGTGAAAACACCCTTGAAATATAATTTTTTTCACAAAAAAATTTGCTGACCAGGAAGAGGTATTTTTTCACCTCTATGGCCAGTGGATCCCGAAAGTGAAAATTGAACGAAAACAGTGCACGTCAGGTAACGAACACACGACCTGCACCCAAAATGCAAGATAACTAACCACTGCACCGCTAACATTCACATGACCGAATGGATGACAATCCTATTTGTATTGGACCTGTAAGCATGTGGACCAGACCGCAGATAGTGCGACCCATTTTACACGAGCTATTTTCTACTTTATTGATAAAATGTAAGTAATAAAAATTAAATATGAATATTGGTGTATTATATTATACATACACATGATGAATAGTAAATAAACACATTTAAATATACAACTGTGTATTATAGAAAAAATATTTAGTTAATATGTACATTTAATTTTTTTATTAAATATGAATGTTTAGTGAATACAAAAATATTATACACTCAAGGATTATATTTAAATTATATACAAAATATCCTTATATAAATAGTTCAAATTTTAAATTATGACTATTTTAAAATTTAATGTCTGTATAATTAAAGTATTTTTTGAATTGTAATCTTATAAATATTTTTATTATTCTAAATTATATGACCATTGTTTATACTTCATAAATACTATTTTAGATATATGAATATTTTAAATAATATGTGAAATTTTTTTTAAAATAAATTATTTTCTTTGTATGTAAAATTTTTATACACATGAATATTCAAACATTATTTTTATTTGTGAGATTATAATTTACATACTTTCTACAAATTTAAAATGGGATGCACTATCTGTACTTCATTTAAGCTCCACATGCGGCCGGCTCGAATACATATAGTTTTGTTATCTACCCCTCCGTTCCCAAATATAAGTCTTTTTAAAGATTCCAACAAGTGACTATATACGAAGCAAAATAAGTGAATCTACATTCTAAAATATATCTACATACATCCGTATGTTATAATTCATTTGAAATGTCTAAAAAGACTTACGTTTAGGAACGGAGGGAGTATAATGGATATGCTAATCGGGTAGGTAGAGTGGTTAGCATGATTCTTCTGCTGGTGGTAGATCGTGCGCTCGATACAACGTGGTCACATTTTTGGTTAATTTTCATTCACTTTTGCGTGACCCACTGGTCATATAGAGATGAAAAAAAATAAATACCTCCCGCTTCAACAGTTTTTTTTCAAGGGTGTTTTCACAAAAACCAGACCACACGCCCCTTCTACCCGTTCCAGAGGCTGATAGCGGGCCCCATGTGCCTAGTTAATGTAATTTTTCATATACAAACGAGATAAGCACTGTATTTGCATGTCAAAGCCAAGTTTTGGCATCACTTCGATGTATGTCACAATTTTTAGTACCAAAGTAACCGTTTACATCAAGTTCTAACACCATCAATGTAAATCACTCAAAAATAGTCTGCAACTCAACTTTGTACGCGCCTGGGCTAGAATTATCAATGTCGATGGCGAGCGATGTGAGTGGGCTTCCTAGCAGGGTGAATAAAAAAAATTGCTTGTGTGGGGGATGGAGCCCATGACCTCCACTCCCGACCTAAAGGTTGTTTACTAATTTATAGTCCCACATCACTCCCTAGCGCCGCCAGTCGACCTACCAACTCCTCCCGCCGCGCCGCCATCGGAGGACGTCGCCGAGCAAAGCCCGCGTGGCCGACGGCGCCAGCGGGGTGTCTCCTCGCGGCGGCTGCCGTGCTGCAGGGCAGCAGTTCGTGGCGGCGCGTCGACGCGACCCGTCGGTTGGCAGCGGGGCTTGGCGTCCGGTGGCGTGGTGGCTCCGAATGGAAGGGTGGCACGCTCTGTGCCAGTGGCGCGGGGCTAGCTTGCTTCCTTGCTGGCTGAGTCCTGGAAGCAAATTCACGATCCTCCGTCTTCGTCAAAGCTGGTAGTGCCTAACTGAGATGCCATCGATTGGTCTTAGATCTTTGGCTGTTGCATGTCCGACGCCTATTGCAGTAAGTCACCGGTGTGGTCCGACTTGCATCTGGCCAGGGAGGGTGATGGCGTGAGGCCCTGACGTCCTCAGCTGGATGAAGATTCTCCACCTCTATCACGCAAGGATTCGCCGCACGGATCGCGACAAGACCGGTACCTGTGAGGGTCCGACCGGCAGTTGCGGGCTTGGCCGGATATACACGGTGGTGTTCAAGGCCGGCGAGGCGACAATCGGCGGTGAAGTGCTCTGTCATCGGTGTTGGTCGAGGATTAACACTTCGACGTGGGAGCGACCTCACGGCGGACTGCGATAGCGAATGAAAGGTCTTTGCAAGTGATACTCTCCAACATCTCGTGGTTGCTTCGGTGGTGTTATGCAATCTATGGATGATGTCTTGACGCAGAGGGTATGGTTGCGCAGTGGAGGCTGTCGGTTTTCTAACCCAGCACATGTAGCTGCTAGGATTGTGAAAAAGAGGTGGCGACAACACATGCTTGACTTCGATGGTGGTGCTTTTTGAGTACCCGCTCTCGAGCTCCGGGGTGAAAACCTAGGTCAGAACCATGTCGGTTATACCTGGCAATGACGATGTTTCGCCGTCGTTACCTTGTTGAAGGCATTGCTCGGAGATGCTCAGACAGTTTCTTCAAGGTGAAAACCTAGAATTTGCCCTTTGGTGGTTGGTTCCGGTGACAGCGGTGCTCGAGCGTCGCTCCCTTTTTGAAAGCGTTGCTGTTGAAGAATGTCGATGTCCTTGTGGTGTCATGAGATGATTGGTGCAGATATGGTCATTGTAGTAGGTTGTCGATCGCGATTTAGAATGCTTCAGGGCGGTTTTTTTCTCTCTCTCGCTTAGGCGTAGCTTTGGTCTTATATGACTTTGCTATTTGCCGGCGATTTTTTGTGTGTATGCGTTAGTGCTGGCTGTGTGCATCCTACCTATGCAGAGGCTGGGTGTGTCCTCACTATCTCGATGCTTCATTTTGAGTAATAAAATCCACCCTGTGTCGAAAAATCACTCTTTTGCTTTAAATCTTTCCTAATAATAATAATAATAATAATAATAATAATAATATTTACCTAATAATAAAAGCAAATTGGGTTTCTTTCGTCCATCATGCATTTTTCAGAAAAGTCCCTCTATTTCAGAGAATTCAACCCGCGGTCCTGTTTTAAATTAAAACGAGTCGTTATTTTCGTATTTTACACAAAAGTTCCTGTCTTTTCTTGAAATCAACCCGTCATCCGGATTTAAGTCACACCAAAACCGTTATTTTATATTTTTCGAAACCCCCCCTGATGTTTTAGGTAATTCATCCGCGGATCATATTTAAGTCAAACAAATGCTTTTTAAAATCATCCATATCTTTTAAACCATAACTCCGATTTGAACATGTTATATATGAAATTTGATTAGAAAAATATGTAGAATATGAATATGATATTATTTTTACCTGTTAAGTATTTTTAAATATTATTTTGGAATATATTTGAGTCAAACCAAATGATTTTCTAAATTATCTGTATCTTTTAAACCGTAACTTTAATTTTAACATATTATATATAAAATTTTATTAGAAAAATGTGTGAAATCTAAATATGATGTTAATTCTACCTGTTAAATATTTTAAAAATATTGTTATGGAAGCAAACTTATAATTTATAGAGCAAGATTCATTTTTTTCATACCAGCGGCGATCCAGATTGCAAAGAAACACCCCACCATAACCATATAGGGAAAAGAAAATATCGATAACTACACATGCATACCTCTGAAAAATGCCGTAGGGGAAAACAACAGATTTCTCATCGCGAGAGTGAGAGAAAGAGAGAGAGAGAGAGAGAGAGAGAGAGAGAGAGAGAGAGGGAGGAGAGGGAGAGAGAGACGTCTTAGGATTAACCATATTCAACACACATTTTTTGTTGTTTT
Organism: Triticum urartu; assembly: GCF_003073215.2. Lineage (NCBI taxonomy): Eukaryota > Viridiplantae > Streptophyta > Magnoliopsida > Poales > Poaceae > Triticum > Triticum urartu. The sequence goes on along the minus strand of NC_053027.1, from coordinate 12,034,752 downwards.
GTGTGAACACCGAGGCCATCGTTGGCGAGGATGAGAAGGAGGATAATCGGCAACACAAATATGACGCCTCGCAAAAATAAAGGAGATGGACCTATTGTGGTCTTGAGTGATTGTTGTTGAGTTAAGAGCGTGTGTTATGTTTTCTCTCCCGTTGCAACGCACGGGCGCTTTTGCTAGTAATAATAATAAAGTGATTATCGCTTCTGCCCGCCCGCTCATCGTCGTGATTTTTTTTACATCCGTAGTACTCCCTCCATTTTTATATATAAGGCCACTATGAAATATACATTTTGCATCTATACAAGGCCACCAATAGTAATCAAGGTAAAATTAATGATATTTTCTTGTACTAAGAACATATTTAATACTTGCATGCATGCAGTCATAATGACAGTCAGCTATTTCTTCCACTCAGTTTCTTTGCATGCATGCGAAGTATTAATGATCCCAGTAAACAAGAAAAAAAGTTGACTTGTAAAACATGCATTAAATTTTACATTAGTATCTGTAATCCAAGTTTGTGGCTTTGTATATAAAAATAGAGGGATTAATGTTTTTCGGTCATAAGTTCTAAAGTCCGTTTCGTTTATTCTCTGGACTCTAAAAAAGAACGACTGCAATGACCGTATTGGGCCTGGGTTGCATAATGCTATTATTGGGCCGCATACTCTCCCGTGACCGCATCCACCTGCTCTATATCTCTATCTCTACCTACTAATAAAGCAACGTTAAGATCACCAGTCGTCGGCACTTTTACAAAAAAGTCCCTCAGTTTATGAGAATTTAAGGCGCAGTCCTATGTTAAGTGTTTTCTGAAGATAACGTTTCATTTTTGCAAACAAGACCCTGCATTAGTTACAATTCCATCAGTGCTCCTTAATCCTTATCCATTGCCATCCTCCACCTCCCGGCACGCGCTGCCGCTTGCCGCCGGCGTCCACGCTGCAGAACCCAAGAAAGTGTGATGCGTCGCAGCGGGCGTCCGCACCGCCCGAGCCCAAGAACGGGTTGAGGCGTCGCGGCGGGCGTTGGAGACCACCGAGGACATGAAGTCGCTGAACGTGGCCTTAGCCGGCACAGGGACGAGCTCGCGGGCGCGCTTGAGGCAGGCGAGCCTAGCCCACAAGTCCTCCTGCTGCTTGGCGATGCCCTTGGCCTTCCCGCGGGCCTTGTCGGCCTCGGCACTGGCCTTGGCGGGCCGAGGCGTCGCGGTGCAGGCGGCCTCCGTGCTCTCTTGGGGCAAGGCGCGCGCCACGCGAGGGCGGTGCGACGAAGGAAACAAAAAGAGAGACAATAGAAACCAGGGATCTTGAAACCTCGCCGGCCCACGCTCACCAAAGACCTGCAGAACCTTCACTCGAGCAGGGCAGAGAGATGGCGGACGACGGCTTCGCAGCTGAGCTGGGCTGAGGCAGCTGCGTGGCCCACGCGGCGGACGAACGGGCGCTCCTCTCCGTCGTCCTCCTCCCGATGGCAGGCGAGGCAGGAAGGCGGCGGATTCGGATATCACGGCGCAACCTCCCTACTACTCCAGCTCGCGCGTGGCGGTGTGCATCGCGGCCTGAGATGGAGACCCGGATGCTGGCCGGGAGGGAAGGCGCAACAGTCGGAGAGCGTGGCCGACGAGCTGCAGCTGGAGGCGCTCGGCTTGGAGGCACGGTCGAGCTGGGGAGGGGAGAGAGCCCAGCGAGCGGGGAGGCGGAGCACGCTTGCGGGTGTAGAGTCTAGAGAGAGGGAGCGCCGGGGAAGGGAGAGCTGGCCGACGGCGACGGGGGTCTTGCAAGCGAGAGGAGAGAGGGGAAGGGAATCGATGGAGGCAAACGGGGCCTCGGCCACAGGTTGGAGAGGAGCGGCGCGGGGCTTATCCCCTCGCATGCGTGTGGGCCTGGCGCTTATCCCCTCGCGTGCGTGTGTGTGGCTGTGGTTGGCGTCAGGATGCCTGGCAGCCAGGTTGGGCTTTGGCTGGGCTGGGGTTTTATTTTATTTTGATCTGGATGCAGCTGAGACCAGCGGTGGGCAAAGCCAGGTGTCGATCAGTCAACAAAAATTCTGACTGATCAGCCACCAGCACTACTCTATGTCTCCGCCTCACATTTTTTCATTGCACCACCATGTGAGATCTCTCTGAATCTTGTCATTCTGTGTATGTGTGTGGATTTTTTTTTGGGTGAACTAACCAGCTAACCACACTGCTTGGTAATATAAAAGAAAAAAAAGGTTGAGCTAGCACATGCATTTACATCATCATTGCTCAATCCATGCAAACTTCTTTATCTTAATCCATACAAACTTAATCTGCTATCGGGCAATAAAATTAAAAACAAACTCTAAAACAGTAGATTAAATAAAAACAAAATTGTAATGAAGTCTAAAAAGGCCCAATCCCCTTCTGCAGCCTATTATAACATGACGCCAACCAAACCCACGACCGCAATGGCAATCACAAGGCGACATAAGTTGTCGTTCACGTCATTCAAGCGACACACCAAAGAGCGCAATGCCGCCTTCCACATGCCATTGCACCTATTGTAATTGGATGATGCGCCAGTCGTCATACAAGCTCTCAAGCCCGCCGACGGATGCTCCTCCTGTGGCGACTGGTCACGATAGATCGGGTAAGTTCGAGGGAGACGCGGTTGCTCGACGGGACGTAGACGCCGACCGAGGAAATGCCTTCGATGGATGAGATGTTTGAGGCCATTTGATCCGGGACGTCAACATCCATGTGGTCCCTACCTTTGATGGTGAGCCATCTAGCTTGATTCACATAAATTTATCACATGCACCATCAGCTTAGGTGGGAACAAGGGCAAGCAACAAGGACAGTCTTGAGCAATGTTTATTGGGGCGGCACGGGCATGTTTGCTAGTACTCCCTCCGTAAAGAAATATAAGAGTGTTTATATCACTAAAATAGTGATCTAAACGCTCTTATATTCGTTTGCAGAGGGAGTATTATCTAAAAAAGCAGCCTCCTCCGTCCTTCTCGCACTTCTCGCGTCCTTGCCGCCGCCGCCCGCCGCCGCTGGCCGCAGTCACCTCCGACGTCCGATGTAGACTAATCTCGCCGCGGATCAAAATATTCTCTTCCTTTTTCTTGTTGTTCTAGTGCGTGGGTATGGTATCTGAGCTAGGCTCTATTGGTTTTGTAATGACTTCTCTTTCTTCTATAATGCAAAGGCAGAGCTTCTGCTGTTCGCGTCAAAATCTCCTCTTCCGTCCGCGCAGTGCCCGCCACACATCAATCAAGAACTCTAACTCAAGATCACGAACTCTGACTCGGAAAAGAGTCCCTGAGAGGTTCGTTCCTCCCTCAATTATTTTTCATATCCGAGCAGATAGAGATTCTAGAGAAGGGAGATATGGCGCCGGCGGAGAGTGGATAGGGGTGTCGCTACAACCGTGGCCGAAGACTATTTGTGACGAGTTCCTGCTCTAGCGAAGATGTTGGAGAGATACGTGGGGATCAGAGAGAGCAGAGAGAGAGGAGTTGATTTCTGCACATTTAGATAAATAAAGGACTTAATGGAGCTATTGCTGGCCGCTGCTGCTAGAAAGAGAAAGAAAGAGAACAGAGAGGGAGAGACAGGGATGAAACACAAATAAAACAACAACAGTCCATGCACACACCTTTCAACTCCTGAGCCAAGCAGATGCTCACCGCCGCCGCTTTCGACAACGTGGGAGCCGCATCATCGAGCACGCAGGCGTGGCATTTTAATTGAGCGTGGATTTTCAATCATTATTGTGCAATCTTTTTGTTTCTAATTGCCAGAATTAAATCTTGATGACTACAAAAGTTAGAAGTGCAAGATGGGCATACCAAGTTTACTGTGAATTAGAACAGGACAGGTTTGACAAACAACAAACTTCTGGCCGTTGTTTAATTGATAGTTTAAGGAGCAAAGATGCAGGCTCTCCTTTTCTTGAGCTGTCCTGCGAGCATATAATCTGATTATGTCAATTCATAACTTGCTCTACAGGAAATTAGTAATTCTCTGTACAACATTTCAAAGTAAGAATAAAAGGAGACATGAGCTGTGCTGTAAGACAATGATACTATTTGAGAGTCTATTTTGTGCACATTCTGAATTACTATTGTTTGAACAATCTGATTATGGGACCAATCACCAAGGTTTGAAAATTTTACCCACAGGCAACAGTGGCTTCGTCACAAAATGAAGTGAAGAATTCGAAACGAGCAAGGAAACTACTTCTAGCAGATTTAAATGAAGCTCATGATAGGGTCGATAACCTGCACGAGGAATTGTTCAAGGCAAAGGTTGCACTTCTGAATCCTCTAAATAGGGCAGTGTTATGGAGTCTTCAAGAGGGGATAATGTTTGCCACCATGAACATGTTACCTATATGCAAGCACATGCAGCAAGGAAAATAAATCATCTGAAGGAGTTGAACTCTACCAATGGTCAACTAAGAGAGGTCTGCTTTCAACTTCCACATCTCCTTGCCAGTGCATTAATTACAGATGCAGACCTTATTAGCTACTCCCTCCGTTCTAAAATAGATGACCCAACTTTATACTAATTTTATTAGCTATATGGTGGTGAAGTACGGCGGCGCGGCCATGAAGTCATCGGAGTTGCAGGTGTCGGTTATCCCCGACCTGGTCCTCCTCTCCTAAGTTGGCATGCGCCCTGTGCTAGTGCACGACGGCGGTCCGGAGATAAATTCGTAGCTGCAACTCGTCGGCGTCTCGCAGTTCCGGAAAGGCCTCCGTGTCACCGATGTTCTCACCATGGAGGTCGTCGAGATGGTGCTGGTCGACAAGGTCAAGAAGCAGCTCGTCTCCCTCATCAGCCTCGCCGGCGCCACCGCAGTCGGCCTCTGCGGCAAGGACATGCACCTCCTCACCACGACCCTCTCCCCGGACGCTGCAATCCTTGGGTTCGGCATACTTGCGGACCGGGATGACCGCAGCTACCCGCTTACTCTTTGGCCCACCGCCATGGCTCCTTCGCGCAAGAGCTCCATCGGCAAGAGATCCCGACTTTGGCGGATGTGGAGCACATCGGCTCGCAGGTGACAATTGATTTGAGCCCGATCCAGGCTCCTCGTATTGTCATCGACGAGCGCGTCAACATCCGTCAGGGGGACGAGGAGGTCATGGCGGCGTTTGCTCGTACACATCTAGAGTATGTCAAGCCGAGAGGGAGTTCTACTAGAAGAAGGAGGCCAAGAAGCACAAGAACGACGACGAGGTAGGTACGAGCTTAGCTCATTCATGAAACACGGCGCACGTGACGCGAGGTCTGACGTGGCGAGACGGGCAGGGGAGAAGGTGCTCGCGGAAGCCACTTCTTTTCCCAAGCTCCAATAACATGTGGAAGAGAAACCCTTATAAAGAGGTCCAACTCTTTCTCCAAATCTGTGGCATTACTAAACTCTCCATCATCTAGCCATATAACCTACATGAGCCCTTAGAGATTTTTAAAAATTGTTAGATGGACCTAAAGCCCACCCTATATTTCATTATTTTCATATTTGTGTTTCTCGTGACCAGAACTTTCAAATAAGATCCATTTTGAATGTTTTGATAATTTTTCAAAACAATGTTAAGTTTTAATTTTTTAAACTTAGTACGAGCGACCGATATAATTATGATTTTAGTACTTACTACCGACAAAAAATCACTTAAAGTTTCAACTCTAAAACTTGATACTCACGACCAAGAAAATCTAAATTTCCATATGCGAAATCGTAAGTTTTAACGATTGAAACTAAAAAGTTACCGTGCCTTGTGCGGGATCCAACTATTTTGTGAATCGCGAAGCAACCGGGAAGGGCTTGGTAGGTGCATGCCCCGCCCTTGCGTGCTCCTGCGAGTTTCCGGTCAAAATGGATGAAAGCGTCACAAGGGAACAAATTTTAGACTTATTATTAGATAAGGAAGAAAATGTATTTCAGTGTCAAGCAGGGAAACACAATTTAATTAGGTGTTAGATATGGAATTCTCTCAATATTAATTGTCATGCACGCAACGATTGGTGTGAATCCGGGTCTACTTTAGTACGTATTCATCGATGGACTGATCCAACTTTGGCGCCGCCCAAATGCGTGAGGAACTTGTGGTCCATCGAGGTGACATGAACTGCGTGAGGAACTTGTGGTCTCTAAGAAAATGTGTAATACTCTTTATGTGCTAAAAGTACACGAGGCCTCTAAGAAATAATATTATAAATTATACAAAGAATAAAAGAGGAAATTTCACAAATACAATTTTTTTAGCTCAGATAACACAAAACCAAAACTCTGGGTGCTTTTAACAAAAAAACCACAAGTCTAGGACTAACCGGTAACAGAAAAAATGCTGCAATTAGTCAGTTAAGGAAAATTATGGCATGTGGGTTAACTAACTATAATGATGGCTTGGCTTGAGAAGACAGCTTAAGCCAAACTCATCTCAGCTAACTTATAAAATCAAAATATTAAAATAGACTAAACATTTCAAGGTTTGGACATTTTTAAGGGTGTTGCAAAAATTTCCAGTTTCAAAGAAGTTTGAATTTTTTTTCTAGTAATTCAAAACATCTTAAGTGATCAAACTAGGAAATGTTCAGCCTATTCAGCCCAACCATTTTAAAATTTGGACAGTTTTCGTAAGATTTGGCTAAATTTTCTTCAAGAAACCAAAGTTTTCAAAACCATCTAAAAAGTTACAGTAATTCAAAACATCTTAAATTTTTAACCTTGGATAGTTTCAGCCAATTTAACATTTTGAAATTTGAACATTTTTTGTAAGGTAAAACATGTTGGCAAGTCTATTTTGAGCTTAGCTCGGCTCAGCTCATGTCTAGTTGACTTAGCTCAAGCCGAGCTCCAGTGTAAGAAAAAATAGATCTCACTCCTCGTGTCTATGACTATTGGGGCCCAGTTGTCATATTTTGTTCTACTAGTAGATTTGGATTTTTTTGTTCCAGATTAGTCCCAGTGTTGTGTTTTTTCTTGTTAAAACCCCTAGAGTTGTGGTTAGTGTACAGTGACCTTTGTCATAAGGCTTCCATACACACCCTTACTTAAATTTCGCTAACCACGCAGCTATGGATATCCCAAGTTGGATGTTGTTTCCACAAGAATAACATTGTCGCAGGGAATCCTCACAATCATTATATTGAAAAGCCATATCTGCCTCCCAAGCTAGATGGACCCAGCCCCACCCATGGAAGAGCCGGGCGAGGCCGAAGCTCTTCTCAAGGAAAAGATCACGGCGACTAGGTCAAAGCAGGAAGATGTCACCTTGGAAGTAGACCCCAAGGATCCCTCATGGAAGAAATCCTCAACCAACTAGTGTTATTAACCCCTCTGACATTGAGAGCCGAACAAGTCACAAAGAAATGTAAGACATATTTGTACATGATATATTTTCTAGCATTCAGTTGGCATGTGACCTCATCCTAACCAATTAACCATCATGATTTAATCAATCAAATGCTGCCTTTTCTTCTTGTACGCAAGCTAGAATAATCAACATGAACTTCTTGAGGAACTTGCACCCCATTCTATCGTGGCTCGTCCGCCACCAGAAGCCCACGCAACCTCTGCTTCTCGGTACCACCACAGCTGCACTGTCACATGGGACCATGGCACGTTGTCCTAGAGTCTATCCAAGTGCACTTCTTCTGCCATTTGTAAAAAAAGGGTGTTATTCCTCTTTTTCTAATAAAGTTTTGGAAGGCCGAGATGGGTAATTAAAATGCAACATGGTGTTATTATTGAAAACACCTCATAGAAAGGGTGTCTGGTTTATATTCTCTTCAATCAATTGATTGACCAGCTCAATTTAGGAGAAAGACCATGATCTTGTGGTTGACAGTGATCATTTTGGATGCATGCAAGATTCGTGCGGGTTTTGGAAGGTGTTACTTTTCCTGGCTTTCAGTTATACCTATTAAATTAGACTCAACCAGTGCCTGTTGTGTGATGTTTATCAAACACTGGAGTTGTGGAACTTTAGAATTGATGAAGCCACCACGTACAGCACGTCATCTCGCACTTAAACGACATTCTAATCTTAATATGACACATAGGTGGAAACAGTGATTTGATCCCTAATCGATTGGGGGTGGTCAACACCTGCATTTCTAACCATTGAGCTACATGTTGGATCTTGAAGAAGGAGAAGGATCTTGAATTCTTGACCTTGACGACAACAACCAGTGGCTGGAATACATGGAAAATAACTATCCTCTGAACCATGGCTGGGGAGGTACAAGAAGCTCGTCATGGAAGGATCTAAGATGGACATGGCGCACCGGCGATGCCCCTGGCGGTGGTGGTGGAATAAGGTATTATAATTCACATTTTGCATTTTAAGTACATTAATTTTTATTATTAACACATTTTCTTCTTTAAAAGAAGTATAATTACATCTTCTCTCATTTTTATTTTGCAAAAAAGTATATTCGATTGGTTTGCCAAATCCTAATTGCTCCATGTATGCATTTTATATTTTTATGTTACGGGCTATACATAGGGGCTCATGTGTGTTTTACCTGTATACATGCAGGAACGAGATTAAGGCTATCTCATCAGACTAATGCAACTAGTAGCCGCTGGTTTTGATCCCCATGTAGTCCCTGGGGATCAGAGGAGATTCCGTGTTGAAAGATCACATCGAGTCTCACCTACTAGCCCGTGAGACCTGGTCTTATATAATTTTTTTCCCTCATCCTTGGTGTAAAAAAGATCAACAAAATTTTTTTACATCAAGAAAGATTAACAGCTTTATCGTGTGGCATGGTCATGGAGAAGTTGTTGGAACTGCACAAGCAAATTTGTGCAGGGAAACCTTTTGTAAGAAAAATATTTATACTTTTCGGACAATTATTTGGTGAGTAAATTGCTCAAAACCATCATATTTGTGGCTAAGGTAACAAGTTGCCACCGCTTTTGCCAAAAATCACAAATCACCACCACTTCTGTGGCAAGTGATTAACAAATAACACGGATTCACATATTAACTTGTGCAAATGACAAAACTGACTGATGCGACTCACTTGTCGGGCTGACATGGCATGGCTACATGTACAATTTGCTGACGTGGATATGGGTCCCACCCGTGAGCCTCCTACCTCCTTTTCTCCTCTCTTCTCCTTCCTCCTCCTCCTCCTCTCTCTCTCCGCCCATCCCATGACCAGCACGCGACGCCCGCACTAACCCACGATTCAAGCGCCACCGCCTGACCTCACCCCCACCGGCCTCGGCCCACCACAGGATCCGAGCGGCTGGCTAGCCAACACACTTTCCATCACCCCTAGCGCTGCTCCACCACCGGATCTGAGCGACCGGCCTGCGAACGCGCCGTCTGGTGCCATGCGGCGAGCGGTGGCCATGGGGCCTTGTTCGACCACGGCAGAGCAAAGGCTGCAGCAAGGCACACTTCCCGCGCACGGACGCGAGCAGTGAGATTCGACGCCTTGGCTTCGCAAGGGAGATGAAGTGGTTCGGGAGGTAGGGTACCAGTGGCACATGACCGTGCACGAGAGAAGCAACTCCGAACCAGTAGGGTCGCATGCATGAGCACGCATGGCAAAGCCTCAGAGCATGCAGGTGGAGGCGGAGCTAGAAGTAGGCAGCGCCGACCTGGAGTGCGGGCGGTGAAGCTGGCCTGGACGGGAGCAACGACGACCTGGTCTGGAGGCAAGTGGCGGACCGGGAGGGACGGCGGTGCGGCGTCAGGAAGCAGGCGGCGATCAAAAGAGGGTGCAACAGCGGACAATAAGGGGCAGTGGCACGACGCAACTAGGAGGAGGACGAGAGAGATGAGATTGGAAGACAGTGGGGATGACATGTGGGACCCATGGCCACCTCAACATCTTATCCACAAAAGCATGCCATGTCACCCCGACGTGTGGGCCAAATGTTGGGTTTGGTAGTAATTTCAAAAAATTTCCTACGCACACGCAAGATCATGGTGATGCATAGCAACGAGAGGGGAGAGTGTGATCTACGTACCCTTGTAGATCGACAACGGAAGCGTTAGGTTGATGTAGTCGTATGTCTTCACGGCCCGACCGATCAAGCACCGAAACTACGGCACCTCCGAGTTCTAGCACACGTTCAGCTCGATGACGATCCCCGGACTCCGATCCAGAAAAGTGTCGGGGAAGAGTTCCGTCAGCACGATGGCGTGGTGACGATCTTGATGTACTAATGTCGCAGGGCTTCGCCTAAGCACCGCTACAATATTATCGAGGACTATGGTGGAAGGGGGCACCGCACACGGCTAAGAATATGATCACGTGGATCAACTTGTGTCTCTAGGGGTGCCCTCTGCCTCCGTATATAAAGGATCAAAGGGGGGGGTGCGGCCGGCCAGGATATGGCGCGCTAGGAGGAGTCCTACTCCTTCCGGGAGTAGGATTCCCCCCCTTTCCTAGTTGGAATAGGATTCGGGAGGGGGGAAAGAGGAGAGAGAGAAGGAAGGGGGGCGCCGGCCCCCTCTCCTTGTCCTATTCGGACTAGGGGGGGGCGGCCCAGCCCTGGCCACCTCTCCTCTCTTCCACTAAGGCCCACTAAGGCCCATATACCTCCCGGGGGGGTTCCGGTAACCTCCCGGTAATCCGGTTAAATCCCGATTTCACCTGGAACACTTTCGATATCCAAGTATAGGCTTCCAATATATCAATCTTTATGTCTCGACCATTTCGAGACTCCTCGTCATGTCCGTGATCACATCCGGGACTCCGAACAAACTTCAGTACATCAAAATGCATAAACTCATAATATAACTGTCATCAAAACCTTAAGCGTGCGGACCCTACGGGTTCGAGAACAATGTAGACATGACCGAGACACGTCTCCGGTCAATAACCAATAGCGGAACCTGGATGCTCATATTGGCTCCTACATATTCTACGAAGATCTTTTATCGGTCAGACCGCATAACAACATACGTTGTTCCCTGTGTCATCGGTATGTTACTTGCCCGAGATTCGATCGTCGGTATCCAATACCTAGTTCAATCTCGTTACCGGCAAGTCTCTTTACTCGTTCCGTAATACATCATCTCACAACTAACTGATTAGTTGCAATGCTTGCAAGGCTTATGTGATGTGCATTACCGAGAGGGCCCAGAGATACCTCTCCAACAATCGGAGTGACAAATCCTAATCTCGAAATACGCCAACCCAACATCTACCTTTGGAGACACCTGTAGAGCTCCTTTATAATCACCCAGTTACGTTGTGACGTTTGGTAGCACACAAAGTGTTCCTCCGGCAAACGGGAGTTGCATAATCTCATAGTCATAGGAACATGTATAAGTCATGAAGAAAGCAATAGCAACATACTAAACGATCGGGTGCTAAGCTAATGGAATGGGTCATGTCAATCAGATCATTCACCTAATGATGTGATCCCGTTAATCAAATAACAACTCTTTGTCCATGGTTAGGAAACATAACCATCTTTGATTAACGAGCTAGTCTAGTAGAGGCATACTAGTGGCACTCTGTTTGTCTATGTATTCACACATGTATTATGTTTCCGGTTAATACAATTCTAGCATGAATAATAAACATTTATCATGATATAAGGAAATAAATAATAACTTTTTATTGCCTCTAGGGCATATTTCCTTCAGTCTCCCACTTGCACTAGAGTCAATAATCTAGATTACACAGTAATGATTCTAACACCCATGGAGCCTTGGTGCTGATCATGTTTTGCTCGTGGAAGAGGCTTAGTCAACGGGTCTGCTACATTCAGATCCGTATGTATCTTGCAAATCTCTATGTCTCCCATCTGGACTAGATCCCGGATGGAATTGAAGCGTCTCTTGATGTGCTTGGTTCTCTTGTGAAATCTGGATTCCTTTGCCAAGGCAATTGCACTAGTATTGTCACAAAAGATTTTCATTGGACCCAATGCACTAGGTATGACACCTAGATCGGATATGAACTCCTTCATCCAGACTCCTTCATTTGCTGCTTCCGAAGCAGCTATGTACTCCGCTTCACATGTAGATCCCGCCAAGACGCTTTGTTTAGAACTGCACCAACTGACAGCTCCACCGTTTAATGTAAACACGTATCCGGTTTGCGATTTAGAATCGTTCGGATCAGTGTCAAAGCTTGCATCAACGTAACCGTTTACGATGAGCTCTTTGTCACCTCCATATACGAGAAACATATCCTTAGTCCTCTTCAGGTATTTCAGGATGTTCTTGACCGCTGTCCAGTGATCCACTCCTGGATTACTTTGGTACCTCCCTGCTAGACTTATAGCAAGGCACACATCAGGTCTGGTACACAGCATTGCATACATGATAGAGCCTATGGCTGAAGCATATGGAACATCTTTCATTTTCTATCTTCTGCAGTGGTCGGGCATTGAGTCTGACTCAAATTCACACCTTGTAACACAGGCAAGAACCCTTTCTTTGCTTGATCCATTTTGAACTTCTTCAAAATCTTGTCAAGGTATGTGCTTTGTGAAAGTCCAATTAAGCGTCTTGATCTATCTCTATAGATCTTTATGCCTAATATATAAGCAGCTTCACCGAGGTCTTTCATTGAAAAACTCTTATTCAAGTATCCCTTTATGCTATCCAGAAATTCTATATCATTTCCAATCAGTAATATGTCATCCACATATAATATCAGAAATGCTACAGAGCTCCCACTCACTTTCTTGTAAATACAGGCTTCTCCAAAAGTCTGTATAAAACCAAATTCTTTTATCACACTATCAAAGCGTTTATTCCAACTCCGAGAGGCTTGCACCAGTCCATAAATGGATCGCTGAAGCTTGCACACTTTGTTAGCTCCCTTTGGATCGACAAAACCTTCTGGTTGCATCATATACAACTCTTCTTCCAGAAATCCATTCAGGAATGCAGTTTTGACATCCATCTGCCAAATTTCATAATCATAAAATGCGGCAATTGCTAACATGATTTGGACAGACTTAAGCATCGCTACGGGTGAGAAGGTCTCATCGTAGTCAACCCCTTGAACTTGCCGAAAACCTTTTGCGACAAGTCGAGCTTTGTAGACAGTAATATTACCGTCAGCGTCAGTCTTCTTCTTGAAGATCCATTTATTCTCAATTGCCTGCCGATCATTGGGAAAGTCAACCAAAGTCCATACTTTGTTCTCATACATGGATCCCATCTCAGATTTCATGGCTTCAAGCCATTTTGCGGAATCTGGGCTCACCATCGCTTTTTCATAGTTCGTAGGTTCATCATGATCTAGTAGCATGACTTCCAGAACAGGATTACCGTACCACTCTAGCGCGGATCTCACTCTGGTTGATCTACGAGGTTCAGTAGTATCTTGTTCTGAAGTTTCATGATCATTATCATTAGCTTCCTCACTAATTGGTGTAGGTGTCATAGAAACAGGTTTCTGTGATGTACTATTTTCCAATAAGGGAGTAGGTACAGTTACCTCGTCAAGTTCTACTTTCCTCCCACTCACTTCTTTCGAGAGAAACTCCTTCTCCAGAAAGTTTCCGAATTTAGCAACAAAAGTTTTGCCTTCGGATCTGTGATAGAAGATGTATCCAATAGTTTCCTTTGGATATCCTATGAAGACACATTTCTCCGATTTGGGTTTGAACTTATCAGGTTGAAGCTTTTTCACATAAGCATCGCAGCCCCAAACTTTCAGAAATGACAACTTTAGTTTCTTGCCAAACCACAGTTCATAAGGCGTCATCTCAACGGATTTTGATGGTGCCCTATTTAACGTGAATGCAGCCGTCTCTAGAGCATATCCCCAAAACGATAGCGGTAAATCAGTAAGAGACATCATAGATCGTACCATATCCAGTAAAGTACGATTACGACGTTCGGACACACCATTACGCTGTGGTGTTCCAGGTGGCGTGAGTTGCGAAACTATTCCATATTGTTTCAAATGTACACCAAACTCGTAACTCAAATATTCTCCTCCACGATCAGATCGTAGGAATTTTATTTTCTTGTTACGATGATTTTCCACTTCACTCTGAAATTCTTTGAACTTTTCAAACGTTTCAGACTTGTGTTTCATTAAGTAGATATACCCATATATGCTTAAGTCATCTGTGAAGGTGAGAAAATAACGATATCCGCCACGAGCCTCAACATTCATCGGACCACATACATCTGTATGTATGATTTCTAAGAAATCTGTTGCTCTCTCCATACTACCGGAGAACGGTGTTTTTGTCATCTTACCCATAAGGCACGGTTCGCAAGTACCAAGTGATTCATAATCAAGTGGTTCGAAAAGCCCATCAGTATGGAGTTTCTTCATGCGCTTTATACCGATATGACCTAAACGGCAGTGCCACAAATAAGTTGCACTATCATTATCAACTCAGCATCTTTTGGTTTCAACACTATGAATATGTGTGTCACTACTACCGAGATTTAATAAAAATAGACCACTCTTTAAGGGTGCATGACCATAAAAGATATTACTTATGTAAATAGAACAACTATTATTCTCTGATTTAAATGAATAACCATCTCACATCAAACAAGATCCAGATATAATGTTCATGCTTAATGCTGGCACCAAATAACAATTATTTAGGTCTAATATTAATCCCGAAGGTAGATGTAGAGGTAGCGTGCCGACGGCGATCACATCGACTTTGGAACCGTTTCCCACGCGCATCGTCACCTCGTCCTTAGCCAATCTTCGCTTAATCCGTAGTCCCTGTTTCGAGTTGCAAATATTAGCAACAGAACCAGTATCAAATACCCAAGTGCTGCTGCGAGCATTAGTAAGGTACACATCAATAACATGTATATCACATATACCTTTGTTCACCTTGCCATCCTTCTTATCCGCCAAATACTTGAGGCAGTTCCGCTTCCAGTGACCAGTCTGCTTGCAGTAGAAACACTCAGTTTCAAGCTTAGGTCCAGACTTGGATTTCTTCTCTTGAGCAGCAACTTGCTTACTGTTCTTCTTGAAGTTCCCCTTCTTCTTTCCTTTGCCCTTTTTCTTGAAACTAGTGGTCTTGTTGAACATCAACACTTGATGCTCCTTCTTGATTTCTACCTCCGTAGCTTTCAGCATTGCGAAGAGCTCGGGAATAGTCTTATTCATCCCTTGCATATTATAGTTCATCATGAAGCTCTTGTAGCTTGGTGGCAGTGATTGGAGAATTCTGTCAATAACGCAATCATCTTGAAGATTAACTCCCAATTGAATCAAGTGATTACAATACCCAGACATCTTGAGTATATGCTCACTGACAGAACTATTCTCCTCCATCTTGCAGCTATAGAACTTATTGGAGACTTCATATCTCTCAATCCGGGCATTTGCTTGAAATATTAACTTCAACTCCTGGAACATCTCATATGCCCCATGACGTTCAAAACGTCTTTGAAGTCCCGGTTCTAAGCCGTAAAGCATGGCACACTGAACTATCGAGTAGTCATTAGCTTTGCTCTGCCAGACGTTCATAACATTTGGTGTTGCTCCAGCAGCAGGCCTGGCACCCAACGGTGCTTCCCGGACGTAATTCTTCTGTGCAGCAATGAGGATAATCCTCAAGTTACGGACCCAGTCCGTGTAATTGCTACCATCATCTTTCAACTTTGCTTTCTCAAGGAACGCATTAAAATTCAATGGAACAACAGCACGGGCCATTTATCTACAATCATACATAAACAAGCAAGATACTATCAGGTACTAAGTTCATGATAAATTTAGGTTCAATTAATCATATTACTTAAAGAACTCCCACTTAGATAGACATCCCTCTAATCCTCTAAGTGATTACGTGATCCAAATCAACTAAACCATGTCCGATCATCACGTGAGATGGAGTAGTTTCATTGGTGAACATCGCTATGTTGATCATATCAGCTATATGATTCACGCTCGACCTTTCGGTCTCCGTGTTTTGAGGCCATATCTGTATATGCTTGGCTCGTCAAGTATAACCCGAGTATTCCGCGTGTGCAACTGTTTTGCACCCGTTGTATTTGAACGTAGAGCCTATCACACCCGATGATCATCACGTGGTGTCTCAGCACGAAGAACTTTCGCAACGGTGCATACTCAGGGAGAACACTTCTTGATAATTAGTGAGAGATCATCTTATAATGCTACCGTCAATCAAAGCAAGATAAGATGCATAAAAGATAAACATCACATGCAATCAATATAAGTGATATGATATGGCCATCATCATCTTGTGCTTGTGATCTCCATCTCCGAAGCACCGTCATGATCACCATCGTCACCGGCGCGACACCTTGATCTCCATCGTAGCATCGTTGTCGTCTCGCCAATCTTATGCTTCCATGACTATCGCTACCGCTTAGTGATAAAGTAAAGCATTACAACGCGATTGCATTGCATACAATAAAGCGACAACCATATGGCTCCTGCCAGTTGCCGATAACTCGGTTACAAAACATGATCATCTCATACAATAAAATTTAGCATCATGTCTTGACCATATCACATCACAACATACCATGCAAAAACAAGTTAGACGTCCTCTACTTTGTTGTTGCATGTTTTACGTGGCTGCTACGGGCTTAAGCAAGAACCAATCTTACCTACACATCAAAACCACAACGATAGTTTGTCAAGTTGGTGCTGTTTTAACCTTCGCAAGGACCGGGCGTAGCCACACTCGGTTCAACTAAAGTTGGAGAAACTGTCACCCGCAAGCCACCTATGTGTAAAGCACGTCGGGAGAACCGGTCTCGCGTAAGCGTACGCGTAATGTCGGTCCGGGCCACTTCGTCCAACAATACCGCCGAACCAAAGTATGACATGCTGGTAAGCAGTATGACTTATATCGCCCACAACTCACTTGTGTTCTACTCGTGCATATAACATCAACACATAAAACCTAGGCTCGGATGCCACTGTTGGGTTTCATAGTAATTTTAAAAAATTTCCTACGCACACGCAAGATCATGCTGATGCATAGCAACGAGAGGGGAGAGTGTGATCTACGTACCCTTATAGATCGACAACGGAAGCGTTAGGTTGATGTAGTCGTACGTCTTCACGGCCCGACCAATCAAGCACCGAAACTACGACACCTCCGAGTTCTAGCACACGTTCAGCTCGATGACGATCCCCGGACTCCGATCCAGCAAAGTGTCGGGGAAGAGTTCCGTCAGCACGACGGCGTGGTGACGATCTTGATGTACTAATGTCGCAGGGCTTCGCCTAAGCACCGCTACAATATTATCGAGGACTATGGTGGAAGGGGGCACCGCACACGGCTAAGAATATGATCACGTGGATCAACTTGTGTCTCTAGGGGTGCCCTCTGCCTCCGTATATAAAGGATCAAAGGGGGGGGTGCGGCCGGCCAGGATATGGCGCGCCAGGAGGAGTCCTACTCCTTTCGGGAGTAGGATTCCCCCTTTCCTAGTTGGAATTGGATTCAGGAGGGGGGAAAGAGGAGAGAGAGAAGGAAGGGGGGCGCCGACCCCCTCTCCTTGTCCTATTCGGACTAGGGGGGAGGGGCGCGCGGCCCAGCCCTGGCCACCTCTCCTTTCTTCCACTAAGGCCCATATACCTCCCGGGGGGTTCTGGTAACCTCCCGGTAATCCGGTAAAATCCCGATTTCACCCGGAACGCTTCCGATATCCAAATATAGGCTTCCAATATATCAATCTTTATGTATCGACCATTCCGAGACTCCTCGTCATGTCCGTGATCACATTCGGGACTCCGAACAAACTTCGGTACATCAAAATGCATAAACTCATAATATAACTGTCATAAAAACCTTAAGCGTGCGGACCCTACAGGTTCGAGAACAATGTAGACATGACCGAGACACGTCTCCGGTCAATAACCAATAGCGGAACCTGGATGCTCATATTGGCTCCTACATATTCTACGAAGATCTTTTATCGGCCAGACCGCATAACAACATACGTTGTTCCCTTTGTCATCGGTATGTTACTTGCCCGAGATTCGATCGTCGGTATCCAATACCTAGTTCAATCTCGTTACCGGCAAGTCTCTTTACTCGTTCAGTAATACATCATCTCACAACTAACTGATTAGTTGCAATGCTTGCAAGGCTTATGTGATGTGCATTACCGAGAGGGCCCAGAGATACCTCTCCGACAATCGAAGTGACAAATCCTAATCTCGAAATACGCCAACCCAACATCTACCTTTGGAGACACCTGTAGAGCTCCTTTATAATCACCCAGTTACGTTGTGATGTTTGGTAGCACACAAAGTGTTCCTCTGGCAAACGGGAGTTGCATAATCTCATAGTCATAGGAACATGTATAAGTCATGAAGAAAGCAATAGCAACATACTAAACGATCGGGTGCTAAGCTAATGGAATGGGTCATGTCAATCAGATCATTCACCTAATGATGTGATCCCATTAATCAAATAACAACTCTTTGTCCATGGTTAGGAAACATAACCATCTTTGATTAACGAGCTAGTCTAGTAGAGGCATACTAGTGACACTCTGTTTGTCTATGTATTCACACATGTATTATGTTTCCGGTTAATACAATTCTAGCATGAATAATAAACATTTATCATGGTATAAGGAAATAAATAATAACTTTATTATTGCCTCTAGGGCATATTTCCTTCACCAAACCTGTCGTTTTGGCTGTTAGACGCGGTTAATATGTGAATCAGTGACATTTTGTTACTCACTTGCTGCATAAGTGGTGGTGATTTGTGATTTTTCGCAAAGCGGTGGCAACCTGTTATCTTAGCCACAAATGTGGTGGTGTGAGCAATTTACACGTATTTGCTCAAGGTACCTGTGATCGGTTGTTGGCCGCATCTTTTTGTTGCATATAATAGTGGAATATAATTATCTATTTTATACTAAAATAATACTAGAAGTTACCAAAAAGGGCTAACATCATGTTATCGATTATGTTGGCCTTTGATTAATAATTCACTATCAATGAATGTGATATAATCACTCACAAAATAAGAAAAATGATTGTGATATAGTGTATTCAACTCAATACCATTATATTCACCATGAAATATATTATATTTCATGTGTTATATATTCAATACTGTAAATACATATATTATTTCTTTCTTTCTTTAGCGTCTCTAGAGTCCAGTTAATACGTAAAGTAATTTTGTAAGCTTAATTTTGAAGGATTTATACTTGGGTTTTATTTTTTGATGGGAAGGGTCTATACTTGTTGTTGGTTGGCTACATCGCCTTGCTACAACAACAATTAAATATAAAAAAGTCATTGTATGTAATGCTAAAATTTCAACTTGGTCGACTGAAGTCTACAAGCGCTGTTGCTCGTGCCTAGTGACCAACTGCTCGTGTCCGGTTGAACGGGAGATTGAATTGTAGAACAACACTTTTCAACCCATCCGAGTTCGTTGGCTCAAGGTCTTTGAGGCAATGGACCTGGACTTAATCGGAGACGGAGGCCATGGATGCCAGAGGAAGGTTGATACATTAATGGGGAGTGCCCTTTTTTCAGCCTAGACCGCTATTAGTCACTCCCTGTTGTTCATGGATGTGAGTTTGGAGATTCGGAAGATTATTCCAGATTCGTGGTGTACAGTATCAAAGACCAGGCAGTGGCGCAATTACCGGCGGAGATGACGATGGTGGTGGTATCGCATGCTGGTCCATGGTCATAGTCTTCATTTTCTTTGTCCCAAAACTAATATGTAACTCATTCGTTAATTAGGATTACGGACTATGCATGTTGCTGCCTGTCATGTATAAGGGAAACATGTTTTTGGTAACCTAAAGATAATTTTTAGTCTCTCAACTTATCATGAAATGTGGCTTTTGTCCCTGAACTTTTTTGAGTAACCTTCGTCCCTCCATTTTTAATCCTGAGTAGATTTAGTTTTGAAAGTGGCATTTCTCTGTCAAACATGGTTTTGACCAGACAAGTCATGGCTTTGGCCACATCATAACTCAATGTTGGCATCTCTCTCTCTCTCTCTGTGTGTCTCTCTCTCTCTCTCTGTGTGTGTGTGTGTGTGTGTGTCTCTCTCTCTCTCTCTCCCATTTTATGTAGCCGGTGGTGTTGCTCTAGGAGGACGGTGAGGGCGACCGAAACATCCTGCATCTACCTTGAACTCCACCAAGTGTGGCCTACTCATTTCCTTTGTTGCATCGTTGAGATCGTGCATCACCTCTCGTAGATGCCTTGAGGTTTAGTGCCAAAATGGTGTTGGCTTTCAACAAAGAAGGGGCTGGTGTTGATGAGGTCCAATGATAAATCTTAGGTCATGTTTGGTTGTAGGGGATCTTAATCCCATAGTGGAATAAATCCACCCAGGGATTGGGTTGATTCCCTACTTGACAGCCAATCCCCTCGACTTTGGAGAGGGTTATTCACTCCACTGCTCAGAGTAGATTCTTTTCTCCCCCCTGGAACAACGTGGAATTGGGTGGATTAGGCACGGATTTTCCCTATTGCGACCTTAATCAGACAAATTGGTCACTCAAATCCAGGAATTATTCCCCCTGGGTTCACGAAAGTAAAAACATTTAGGCCGAAGATAGGTGACACAATAGATTGCAACGAGCACATAGGAGAGAGAGGTGCATGATGGTGTGCTCACCGACACCAATTGAACCAGCTTTTAGAAGCTCAAGAGAGAGGAAGGGTGATGGATTAAAATACCCAACATTAAAACTGGAGATGTGGTGACTAGGTTAGAAAGGGTAGGGCTTGTTATGCTCGTGGGTGGGGCTTGTGCTGCTCCGGTGCTTGCCCAATGGAAAGTCTTCATTTTCTTTTCCCCAAAACTAATATGTAACTCATTCATTAATTAGGATTTGGGACACGAACCAACTTATGATTGGATGGTTAGAGGACTGTGGTATCCCAGCCCATGAGGATTCAAGTCCTGGTGCTCGCATTTATTTTTATTTCAGGATTTCTAGCGATGTGCATTCAGTGGGAGGAGACATTCCTGTCGACGACGAGGTGTTCATAGGGGTAGGGTGTGCGTGTGTGTTCATAGGGGTGAGTGTATGCACGTGTATATGAGCACTTGCGTTTGTACTGTTTTGAAAAAAAATAGGATTTGAGACTATGCATGTTGGTGCCCGTCATACATACGAGAAACATGTTTTTATTGAGCTAAAGATAATTTTTAGTCTCTCAAATTATCATGAAATGTGGTTTTTGTCCTTGAACTTTTTTGAGTAATCTCCGTCCCTCAATTTTTAATACTGAGTAGGTTTAGTATTGAAAGTGGTATTTCTCTAGCAAACCTGATATGTCATGGTTTTGCCTGCATCACAACTCGATGTTGGCATAGGACAGCATGTCATTGAGAGAATCCCTCTCTCTCTCTCATTTTACGTAGCCAGTGGTGTTGCTCTAGGAGGACGGTTAGGGCGACTGAAGCATCCTGCCTCTACCTTGAACGCCACGAAGTGTGGCCTACTCATTTCCTTCGTTGCATGAGATCGTGTATCGCCTCTCGCAATTTCCTAGAGGTTCTGGGTGAAAATGGTGTTGGCTTTCACCAAAGAAGGGGCTTGTGTTGATGAGGTCCAATGATAAACCTTAGGTCATGTTTGGTTGTAGGGGATCTAATCCCACAATGGAATAAATCCACCCAGGGATTGGGTTGATCCCCTACTTGAAAGCCAATCCCTTCGACTTTGGAGAGGGATATTCGGTCCACTGCTCAAAGTAAATTATTTTCTGCTCACCTGGAACAACGTAGAATGGGGTGGATTAGGTAGGGATTTTCCCTGCTGCGACCTTAACCAGACAAATAGATCACTCAAATCCAGGAATTATTCCCCGCCTGGGTGTTCAACGTGGATTGAGCTGTGATCCCGACGTGATCACTCTCTAACCAAATAGGCCCTTAGGGTTCATCAAAGTAAAAAAACATGTATGCCGAAGATAAGTGACACAATAGATTGAAACGAGCACAGAGGAGAGAGAGGAGCATGATGGTGTGCTCACCGGGACCAATTGAACCGGCGGCAGAAGCTCAAGAGAGAGGAAGGGTGATGGATTAAAATACCCAACAT
Source organism: Triticum urartu (assembly GCF_003073215.2). Taxonomy (NCBI): domain Eukaryota; kingdom Viridiplantae; phylum Streptophyta; class Magnoliopsida; order Poales; family Poaceae; genus Triticum; species Triticum urartu. Next base: position 12,012,771 of record NC_053027.1, on the reverse strand, counting down.
TAAAACTGGAGATGTGGTGACTAGGTTAGAAAGGGTAGGGCTGGTTTTGTTCGCGGGTGGGGCTAAATGGTAGTTGGCTCTCGTCTTGGCCATGCGCGCTTTGGCTTGCTATTCCTGTCCCTTGGGCCAGGACATGCTATTTTGGGGCTAAAAACTAAAGCTCGATCCCAACCTAAATTTATTTTTGGGCTATAGACTGAGGCCCGAGTCTAGCCCTGCCAGATTGTCGGGCCATGCTGCCCATGCCCAGGTATACTTTACACACACAAAATTCAACAACATTTTTGAGTCAAAAATATACTTAGAGAACATATTTTCTTTTCAAAGAAACTGGGATTAACGTGAGAGCTATTTTTTTACCACTCTACTTCCCCTTTATTCATTTGTGATCAGGCTTACTCTTTAAGTAGCACGAGAAGAAGCTCATAAGGAGCATTATCTAACCACTCATTACAAAGCAAACTTCTAGTAATCCTAGCTAATTCGTGTGCAACCACATTCGATTCTTTGGGACAAAATTCGAAGACAACAGAGCTAAACTCACAAGCCAAATGATAAGAATCATGAACAATGGCCGCGACATCTCCAGCATATAGGCCATCATTATTCATTATCCCCATGATTTCCTGATTATCCGAGTTGACAATCTGTTGCACCCTTACCTGCTATTGCACACACTCATAAAGTGTCTACTGTAGACCCGGTCACGATTCATGTGGTCTGGTTGAGCCCGTTAGCCCTGACGGACCGGGCCTCCGTTTGTTACCAATAGGGTACCTGTCTAGCATGGAGAACCATTAATTAGGGGAGCTCCTAAGTGGCGCCTTAAGCGCCACTTGGATGAACGGGCGCCCACGTGCCCCTCCTCATGGGCCGGCCCAAGTAAGGCAAGTTCGATCGATTCACCCATTCCCACCCCCTCGCAGCTCGAGCACTGTTTGGTTGACCAGTACCATTGATTTTTTTTAAATATGAAAATAAAAAAAAAATAAAAAAACATGAATTCAAAATTGACCTCGGACATTGAAAAAAATATTCACAAACTTTAAAAAAAGTTCACGAATTTGTAAAACAGTTTGTCGAATTTTAAAAAAAGTTCATCGAATTTAAAATAAGTTTATCCAATTAAAAAATAGTTCACCGAATTTGAAAAGTTCATTGATCTTCAAAAAAATCATTGAATTTGAAAAAATGTTCATCGATTTTGGAAAAAGTTTATATATTTTGAAAAAAGTTCACCGAATATGAAAAAAAGTTCATCGATTTGCCAAAAGTTCAACGAATATGAAAAAAAGTTCATCGATTTTGCAAAAAGTTCGCCGAATATGAAAAAAAGTTCATCGATTTTGCAAATCGAAGAAGCGGGCGCTTTTTAGGATTTGCCATTAATTAGGGTCTAGCAGTGACAAACCCTTTGACCCCAGATTTGAACCGTGTCGGTAAGAATACCGATGCTATCATTGTCGCCGGAGTGCAGCACAAGGACAAGCCTCCCCTGCCAGCCCCTCCACATGTCTCTGCAACCCGAGTCTCCAAATTTTCCCAATCGCTGGAGCCCGGCGAGGAATACCACTACCACAGACGTTGCAGGAAAATTTAAGATGCAAAGTAGCCATCAAGCCACCAGAGTAGAGCATGTAGGCAAGTTGCCCTCTTGTTGAACCCTTCACCATCCTCCTCTTCTCCCATCCGGTCTCCAGGTCTTGTACAATGTTGGAACCAATCAAGCCACCGGTCAACGGAAAAATGTGTACAAGTGGAGCACACCGTCAGCAACAAACAAAGAAGAGGGCCGAACGGTTTACCCTTCGCCCTCTTAGGTGAGGTTCGGGGCCGAACCTGAACCTATAATTTTTTTTTGAATTTTTTTGATTGCTTACTGATCTCGTTACAGCTCCATTGTCCAAATTTTCATTCTCCACCCCAGAAGTTACGCACGCACAAATGGCAGCCCAATATTACTTGGCCCATAGCCCCATACGCACGCAAAATGATAGGGTAAATTCGAGTACATACAATACGTACGTGCATCATCGGCTCGGCTGTAATCAAGCGCCGCACCGCCATCCCCCGGCGGCGTATCCATCTATCGATTAAACGCCGCCGCCGCCAGCATGAACTGCATGAGGAACTCGTGCTGCGGCTTCTGTCGGCTTCAGAGCCTCCGCCGTTACCCCAACCTCTCGCCACTACGGCCGCCCTGTTTCACCGCCGCCGACTCTCCATGGGTCGCCATCCCCACGGCCGTTCTGCTCTTTCTCGTCACCTGCGACCGCGAGAAGGTACCGTGCACCGACCGCGTCCACTGGGTCCCCTCGCCGCTCTGTCGCTCCTTGATCGGGGACACCATCTTCGAGAGGATCAAGGAGAAACGCGGGCACGCCTTGCTTGGCCCGTCTGACCAGGACACCGTCCGAGTCCGGCTCATCACCTCTGCTATCTTCCGCGCAGCCCAAGACCTCTTCTCCCGCGACGGTGACCGCGACGATAAGCAGGAGAAGACGGCGGCGGCGCTCTATGACCTCAAGTGGGAGCTGATCATTTTCGATAATGAAAAGGCCAAGGCGTACAGCTTGCCCAATGGTAAGATTGTAGTCTACACTGGATTGCTCAACTGCCTAAACACCGACGCTGAAATTGCCGCCCTTATTGCGCACGAGGTAGGTTAATTTTCGTTATTGTTTTTTTTTGTCATCCTTCAATGGGACGGAATTCAGTTATGCCTTCTTTTCTTATTATATTAGGCCGGACACGTTGTTGCAAACCATAACACGGAGTTCTCAAGGATGATTCCCTTCCATGACAAACTGGCCTCCCAAAGGTATTCTACTTAACCTTTCACAATTTACGTACGTCGATTTTATTAGTTAATACATTATTTTCTTCTTTAAAAGACGCAATTACATTTTCTCACTCCCTTTACTGTAACAAGGAACCTTATTGAAACTTGCTGGTTTGCCAGGTCCAAGTTGCCCCATATAAGCAAGTATATTGCATGTTAGAGGCTATACCAGGTCTCATGTGTGTTTTACGTGATGTATATAATGTAGGAATGAGATGGAGGCGGATCTCATCGGACTGAAGCTACTGGCAGCCGCTGGTTTTGATACAGACCAAGCCCATGGGGTCTATGAGAAGTCCAGGGAGATCCGAAGAGGCAGCTGGTCTCGGTTTCATCCTTGGTGTAAGAAAGAATAACAGTTTTTACCATGAGGCAGTGTCATGGAGGTGGTGCTGGAACTGTACAAGCAAATTTGTGCCGGAAGAAACTCCGGCTGGCGTTTTCCTTGCGGAGTTCTCCAATATTAATTATATTTTAGAGTAACTTTGTAAAAAGTTTCTAAGATTTAATACACCGTCTTGATATGACGACAGTGAAATAAAATTATTTATCACATACTCAAATTACTACTTGGTGGAGCGACCCCTACAAGTGCTATTACTACTTGGTCATGTTTTGGGATCGAATTCTCATGCTTGAGCAGGAGATTGAATAGAGGGCACCTCTTTGAAACATATATCTGGACTCGCCGGTTCAAGGGCTTTGAGGCACCTCGATGCGAACCATGGCGGTGGAGGTCATAAACGTTGGTTGAAGGTTGACACCGTCTGCCTACAGTGCTCTTAGTCCCTCCCCATGTATGGTTTGGTTGGAGCTGGAGCCCTGAAGATTACGTCTAATTTTCTGTGTATAAACTCAACACTGGCTATCGAAATGTCAGGGAGAGAAATCCAACATCATTTTCTTTGTGTTGGATTGTACAATATCAGAGAAAAGCCAAAACCGGGGGGGGGGGGGGGGGGGGGGGATGGTGTATCAGTGTGCAGACTGCAGTGACTAGACTAGTGACGGGCATGATTCGATGTTGGCGTAGCTCATGAGAGAGGAAATGTGATGGACAAAATCTACGCAATATTAAGAGTTCACGGGCAAAGGTCACAGCAAAAAAAATTAAAAGGACGTTTTAGAGGAATACCACCGCAAGGGACTAACTCTATCCAGTATTAAGAGTTTTATTTTGGGACATGTTTACCTTCGATCCAGTTTCAGATGTAGATATAATGTTATTTTCTAGAGACCCTAGTCTATCGAACCATGGGAAGTAATGCTTATTAAGGAGATTGCTGCAAAAACTTGTTAATAGTTCCAATTTTCCGGACAAAATTGCAAATGTGACAAAGACAATAATAAAGAAATAGGTCAGGGCTAAAGGTTTAGTTTGCTGACATGTAGTTGCATTCGAGGTCCTATTTAGATAAAGTACATGACATTAGTGATGGGATCAAATTGGCAGATCTCCGGTAGGGGTTACCGAGCTAATAGTCCTACACGATGGTAATAGGGGAATGGGTTTTCGCCCAGGTTCATGTTTTTCTTAGAGATAGAACACTACGTCCTGCTTGTGTTTGTGTTGTTTTGGGATGGAGTACAAAGTGCAGGTGATCTACCACGAGATCGCTGTGTCTAGATCTGATGATCTAAGTTGTGTCTTACAAACTAGCCCAGTCTCGGCTTATATAAGAATACCAAAGGCATATGATTATAAGTTTCTAGTCGGCTATGTCAGTGGAGAGGAGTCATCCACGGATAAGAAGTCCTTGTCTTGAACGACAAGGCTTTCTTTATGTTTCTTGTAGATCGCTATGGGCTTTCCAAAGGGGCCTAGGACGGAACCGACGAGGGGACCTCAACTTGGCCGGCCTGGCTGGGAGTCGACATGGTAAGAGGCCCCCCTAGGCGGGACACCGTCAATAGCCCCTGAATAAGTCTTCAAATCTGGCCACACCTTGACTTCTCTGAGTTGTTCGCCATCTTTGGACGCCGATCTTGAAACTGGCTCAACGAGAACTTTCCCTGATTAGTGTTTTCTGGTAGCGAAGCTTCGATACTGGACTGCATCCAAGGTGTCATGGACCACCTTGGTCTTGAAAAGGTTGAAGGAGTTTAGCCGAGCTGCACGCCGGAAAGGTTTCCCACATAGCCACCCGCTCACAGCAGGCATTCATGACGAACTGTTTCCGAAGTGGTGCGCACCACCTCGGTCTTTAGTTATCGATGCAGATGGCTAGCTTCCGTGGAATTTTTTTCTGCCAAGCCGGCTTCCGCGAGCCAGTTTTTCATGGAATATACCGATCGGTGCAATTTATTCTCTATCGAGATATGCACCTGAAGGATAAAATAAAACCGCTGATCACAGTGGCCCTTGAGATCCAGGTCAATTTGCCGAATTCTTTCTTGATAGGACCGAATTCTCGCTTGATATGATCGAATTCTCGCTTGATAGCATATTTTAGGAAAAGCGCGGTGTGCAATAGCTCCTGAAACACATTAAATTTCCTACATCGAATCAATAATGGAGTAGCCCTGAAACTCGGGTTGGACAACATGGTGACGGAGTCGATGCCTACCAATCACAGGTTGCGGGGGGGGGGGGGTCCCGAGGGTCCCGAGCTAGTGGCTAGATACGATGGTATGCAAGGTTTTACCCAGATTCGGCCTCTCTCGAAGAGATAATGCCCTACGTCCTGCTTTGTTTCTATTGATTTTGGATTGAGTATAAAGTACAGGTTTGTCTACCACAAGATTTTCGATGATCTTTTTTGAAAATCGTGAAGAATTTAGGAATTTGCATTTTTTTACAGTTGTGACAAATTTTCAACTTGATAATAATGTATGAAATTCATGAATAAGTTTTGAAATCATGAACAGTTTTTGCATTCGTGGACAAATTTGAATTTATGAACATTTTTCAAATTCGTGGATATTTTTTACAAATGCATGAACATTTTTTTACTGCAAACAGTTTTTTAAACTCATGAACATTTTTTTAAAACAGCAAACATTTACAAAATAGATGAATTTTTTTCAAAAGTTTGGAACAATTTTTTAAAATTGATGAGCAATCTTTTACGAACAATTTTGTGACGTCTTCATTTGAAATGCATGAACAATTATCTAAATCATGAACATTGTTTTTGAAACAATGAAAATTTTCTGAGGCCTAGGTACTTTTACTTAGGGAGCATTTGTGGACACTTTTTGTATTTTGTGAACATTTTTTAGATTCATGAACATTTTAATTTCCAAATAATTTTTCAAATTTATGAACATTTTCTGAATACACGAACTTTTTTAAAATCATGATTTTTATTTTGAATATGAAAATATTTTTCAAAATGTTAACATTTTCTGAATCTGTCAACATTTTATCAATTGACAAATAGTTTTTAAAATCATGAACAATTGTTGAATGCACGAAAATTTAATGATTTCTTGAGCAATTGTTTTTGCAAATTTCTTTTTTTGTGGAAATTTGAAACTTTCTATGATTTCCTGAATTATTTTAAATAAGTAGAAAAAGAAAAACTAGGAATTAAAATTAGAAATAATAAATGAAGGAAAAAATAAAAAAACAAAAGGAAAAATCAGGTGCGTGCCCGCCCTGCACATGGGCCAACCCAGAATTAGGCAGTGCATAGGGCGCTAAATAGGAGTCCCCTCACCTGCCTTCACGACCGCTGGTTAACCGGAAGCCGCTTTATCTAAAAACACACATGTTGCTGACCTCTGATATAGGTGGCCAGTTAGTTCTTTTTGCGAGAAAACTTCAGGTCTATTCATCAAATGTAAAGGGCGGACGCTAGGCGTCATCCGGATGATACGCGCGCCAAAACAGCCGGTTCGCTAGCCGTATGATCAATCCACCAGCACACATCTTCCACCATATGATTCACTAACTTAGCTCAGCCTTTTTCGCTACGTGCGTGCTGAGCCGTGGAGGCATTGCTTTCCACACATCACGTGGGTTGTGGCCATCAGGACTGGTTTAAACTTTTTATTTCTTTTCAGATGACTGATTTTTGGCCATACAATGATTTTTTAGATGACTGATTTTGGGTCATGCAAGGAAAATTATATACGATCATACCCTGATGCCAACATCCATAGGTATGAGCTATGGTCGCATCAAAAGTAGTGGCGGCTTGATTGCTTTAAGGCGTGCTGCAATGGAGGCCCGACCGCTTCAACGAACTTGCGACGACATGCTTCTATGGCCGCAATGATGGCACAACGGCGGTGTGCTTCGTTGGCCTTGGTGATGCTGAGACGAAAGGTTGACTGCTTCGATGATGTTGCGACAACATGGTTGACGGCCGCTACGTGCTTTAACGGTTGCGGCGATGCTATGACAGCAACCTCGCTACTTCAATGATGTTATGATGGCATGCTTCGACAGCCGTGGCGGGTGCTTCACGACCACGACGGGTGCTACGAGCCTACAATGGCAACCTGGCTGCTTCGATGATGTTGCGACGTCTTGTTTCGACGGCCGCGACAGGTGCTTCAATAGCGGCGGCGATGCTACGAAGGCAACCTGGCTGCTTCGATGATGTTACGACATCGTGTTTCGACGGCCGCGACAGGTGCTTCAATAGCCGCGACGATGCTACGATGCCAACCCGGCTGCTTTGATGATGTTGCGACATCGTGCTTCGATGGCCGCGACGCGTGCTTTGACAGCCGCGACGATGTTACAACCAACCGCAATGATGGCATGCTTCAAAACGGCCATGACAATGCTGTGAGGGCGCGTTTCGATGACCACGGCGATGCTCTATGGTGAAGACTCGAGTGCTTCGACGATACTGCGATAGTGTGCTTCCCAGCCGTGGTGGTGTTGCAATGACGGTGACACGGCTACTTCGACAATGCTACAATGGCAACCCGGCTGATCTAGTGATGCTTCAACGGTCACAGCGTCACGGATGCTACTCTAATCATTGCTATATCCAAACCGACGATGACTCCATAAGCTTGATAGTACCAAATCCAACAAACATCCACGGTCAACATCAACATGACGTGTTGAAATCCTCGTTTGGTGCTTGATATGTGCTTCATCTTGAGATTTTTATTTATTAAACATATCATCCTGAGGTTATTTGCAGCATCACATATGTAGGTATGTGGCAAAGCAGTACATGTGATGTATATATATAAAAAGAACAATTAAGCCACAGGACCACGTACCTTGAGGCGAGCAAGTTAGCCGCTATGCAGTTAGGATCGATAGGTGGGCTGTGGGCCGTCGGAATTTTGAATGCGGTCAGGTCGTGGACATGCTAACTCGCGTGATGGACAAAGAGGCATTCCGCGCGCACTCGGCACCACACAGGATGGCGTGCGATCAGACAGCACTCAACGCGGTTGACGAACCAAGAAATCATCAGACTGTTTCAAAGCGTTTTTCCTATGTAAAGGTAGTTCAAAGAATATCAGAAGTCAAAATTACATCCAAGTCCGTAGACCATCTAGCAACGACTACAAGTACTGGAGCGAGCCGAAAGCGCGCCGCCATCAATGCCCTCCCTCATCGTAGCCGAACAAACATTGTTGTAGTAGGCAGTCGGGAAGTCGTTGCGCTAACACCCCATAGGACCAGCGTACCAGAAACAACAACTGTCGCCGACGAAGAGAAGCATAGAAGGGGATGATGTAACTTGCGGACATACAGATGTGGACGAACGAATACCAGATCCAAGTGGACCCCCAAAGACAAACACAACTGGAACCCATGAGATCTGCTGGAGGCACACTCCACACACACTCTGACAACGTTAGAACCACCGTCGGGACACAACCTCGGTAGGGAGGACCTAATTCCATCTCCATAAAGCAAACGCCGCCTTCGCTTCTGAGCATCACACAAACCCTAACAAAAATCAGAAAAACACCCAAAAATATAGCCCTCCCACCGGCAAGGCCCGGGGTCCACCACGCCTTAATGGTCGTAGGACAGATAAAGCGGATCGGCGGCGACGTTGGCGAGAGATAGGGAAAACACTTGCTGAGCTCTTTCGGTTATATAGCCGACCAGTATTCATCGATACAATGTAAGCATGCATTCCAAATATAGTTATACGTGCTTATAATAAGAGCCTGCATGACATCTTTTGTCCTACCCTCCCGTGGCAGCAGGGTCCATGAGGAAATCTAAGGGATATTAAGGACTGCTTTTAATAGGAAACCTGAAGAAAGCATTAATAGGTGCACACAACTTGCAAGATAGGATCCAAAACACACTTATATTCATGAAAACATAATAGGTTCATATCTGAAATCCTGGCACTCGAGCCCTAGTGACAAGCATTAAGTCTAGCAGAGTCATAGCAATATCAATCTCAGAACATAAAGATAGTAAGGATCAAGCCCTAACAAATCGACTCGATTACATGAAAAATCTCATCAAACTCCATCACCGTCCAGCAAGCCTACGAAGTAATTACTCATTCTCGGCGGTGAGCATCATGAAGTTATTGATGAAGAAGAGTTGGTGATGATGGTGGTGATGAATCCCCCTCTCCGGAGCCCTGAACAGACTCCAGAACAACCCTCCCAATGAAGAACAGGAGGTGGCAGCGGCTCCGTATCGTAAAACACAATAAAACTTCTCTTATTTTGTTCTCCCGGGGAAACAAAATTTATAGGCTTGGAATTAGGCCAGACGGTTGCCTGTGCGACCCACAAGGCATCAAGGCGCGCCAAGGGGGGGGTAGGCGCCCCCTGTTTCCTTGTGAGCAACTGGTGGCCCTCTCAGGTGGATCTTCGTTCAAATATTCTTTATTTATTCAATAAAAAATCTATGCCAAGCTTCTTTTGATTCTGAGAACTTTTATTTCTGCAGAAAAACAACACCATGGTAGTTCTGCTGAAAAACAACGTCAGTCAGGGTTAGTTTCATTCAAATTGTGCAAATTTTAGAGTCCAAAATAAGAGTAAAAGTGTTTGGAAAAGTAGATACAATGGAGACGTATCAAGGGCACTAGGAGGGATTGATCGGCTTCTCCGTATATCACAAGAGCAAGCACAACACACGAGGTTTTCTTACCCAGGTTCAGGCTGCTCGGAGGATAACGGCCCTACGTCCCGCATCGAGTGTATTCATGGTCATAGAGTTTCTCTACAAGGTGGGTTCCCGGGTTCTCAATATATAGCTACGACCGGGAAGAAGAAGGAGAGCAAATCCTTCCCGGGGAAGATCACCTCTCTCTGCCCTCCACTAGCCCAGTGTATGCTCGAATGGTCTTGGGTTGTCCTCCCTTCTACCGGTGAAAATGTCCTCCTTTTATAGCCAAGGGGAAGCACAGGTGGGCACGCAGAAGGCATGATCTTCATCTTGGCGGGAAGATCTCCATGGCGGTGGGGAGCGTGCTCGCCTCTGATTGGCTCTACATCTGCCGGTGGTTGGTGAGGGCCAGCAGTGAGGAGGCTTTTGGCGGGATAGGACTGGCAGACCTCTGGCTGATGGGGGCCACATGTCCCCGGCTGATCTCACCCTTGTCTTGGCCTGGGATGGAGAAGCCTTGATCTCCATGTCTTGATCTCGACGTGGTAGAGGAGTGCGTCCCTCCCTCATTACTCAGGAAGGCCCCAAGGTTCTTGAAGCGTCACGGAGCACCATTACCACGTCCGAGTCTAGTCCTTGAGCACGGCCTGGAGTAAGAGTCTCCGCATCCCCGGGAACCTGTCCTGCATGGTTCCCGGGTGGGTCTTCCGTTAGGTCTCCGGGTACTAGGGTACTTGGTGGGTCCAATCCTGGACAAGGAGTCATTGTCGGGGCATGTAGGCTTGCGCGCGGTCTTCTATGCTTGGCGTTGGAGGTTTTAGCGGGTCGAGTTTGACTCGCGAATCTTGGTGACTGTTGTGCCTTGTGCATCTTCGAGCTGGGCCAGTGGTTGTGGGACTGCTTTGGTTGTGAGGGTGGATACCCCGTATATTCCATAGTTGCGACACCAGTGGTTTCAACATCCATTTCAAAAGAAAAAGAGTTATAGAGTTGTGCAGGTCCATTTAGAACATTTTTCATGCAAGAAACTTAGGTCTATGGACATGTCATAGACACAGTTTTGACACTGAGAAATGACATCGTGCTCATTGATGATGTTCATTGTAATAATCTTATGAATACTTTGAGAAATATCATCATCACATGATTGCCTTTAGTGAATATTTTCAACTGTGCCACGCACCGTCACCATCTTAAGCTTACCTCCTTCTGAGCACCATTAAAAGGCTCGGGAGGCGCTTCTATGAGAGAGACACATAGGGGTTGAACCGTGAGGGATGTTTCTCTCTAAGTGGCGACGACAAAAGCAGCGGCGGCAAACCTATGTTGCGCCCTAGAACGAGCTAGGGAAAAGTGTTGTGTGACAAGGTCGTCGTCCAGAAGGAAGATGAGGCATTCCCGAATCACCTCCTGCCCGTTTCACTGTATGACCACGATCTACCGACATTTAGCACTAGACATATGAATCACTTCTAATTTGGCGGGCCGCTTGTTGGCAATAAAGCCACGGCGAGCGAGTCCAGAGTGCGTTCAGGCACGGGCTGGACGCGTCGCGTGCGTGCATAGTGTGTCTGGCCATAGTCTGGCTATAGACCAGGCATGGTCCGACCCGTGTATGGGTTGTGTATTGCCTATGTGTGTGCGTTGGTCTACTTGCGATGGAGCCGGAGGAACGACCGCGTCCAGGGCTGTTGGTGGCCGCGTCGTCTGCATACGGGCGCGACGGGAGCGCGAGCCAGGTACGGCGTGGGGTGCGGGGCGTGGGCGAGTGGGAGCGCCGTAGGGAGCGGCGTGACGTGCGTACGAGCGCCGTATAAAGGCTCTCTGGCCTCTGTGTATCGCTGGATAGTTTTTGAGTTCGTGCTCAGAAAATAGGAAACGACGTCGTACGTGCGGCGGCGGGTGTTCGAGCGCCCGACAAAACCTCCTGTGCCTATCTCCATCTCTTCCACCTCGTCTCCGGCTATCACCGGCCGGCGGCGGTTCCGTTTTTGCAACCACAATTGGCATCGGAGCCTCGTTGCGGGAGGTGATCGCCGGCGATGTCGGTCATGCCGTACTCCGGTGGGTCAGGGAGCTCGTTGCCGACGCCCGTCCCGATGCTCAATGGTGATAACTATCATCACGTGGGCGATCAAGGTGGAGGCCAACCTGGACGCTGCCGGGCTGTGGGAGGCGGTGGTGCTGGCAGAGGACGCGGCGGCGGCGGTGATTGCCAAGAAGGACAAGCCGGCGTGGGCATACTTGCTCGGCGCACTAGCTGAGGATCTCCTGCTACAGGTGGCATCCAAGAAGACGGCGGCGGAGGTCTGGAGCAGCATCAAGGCGCGGTTCGTCGGAGCCGATCGCGTCAGGGCGGCGCGGCTAGCCACGCTGCTTAGCGACTTCGAGCTGTTGTGGATGGAGAGCGGCAAGACGCTGGACGCCTTCGCCGGCAAGATCAGCAGCATGGCAGCTCGCTATGCCGGGCTGGGGTCGATGCTCGACGATCCGGCGATGGTGAAGAAGCTCCTGGACTCCGCCCCGGATCACTTGTACGCCGCCGTCGCCGGATTATAGCAGTTGTGCGACGTGAACGCCATGCCATTAGAGGAAGCTCTCGGGCGGCTGAAAGCATTCAAGGAGAGGCTGCGACGGCGTAGACAAGGTGGCGGCGAGCGAGCAGATGGCTAACTGATGTACAAGGCAGCACAATGGCAGGCGCGGCAGCAACGTCAGGGTGATGGCGGCTTCAACGACAACGGCGGTGTCGCGAGCACGGCATCGAGCGGCGTGAAGAGGCGGGGGCGCTGCTACAAGTGTGGGCAGCGAGGCCAGTTCAAGCACGACTGTCCAAAGCCACGAAAGATGGAGGCCACGGAGCAAGCTCTGGTGGTGGACGTCGGCGTTGAGGACTCTGGGCTCTTCTAGGCCGTGGCTTAGGGGGGAGTGTGTTGGCAATAAAGCCACGGCGAGCGAGTCCAGAGTGCCTTCGGGCACAGGCTGGACGCGTCGCGTGCGTGCGTAGTGTGTTTGCCCATAGTCTGACTATAGACCAGGCATGGTCCGACCCGTGTATAGGTTGTGTATTGCGTGTGTGTGTGCGTTGGTCTACTGGCGATGGAGCCGGAGGAACGACCGCGTCCAGGGCTGTTGATGGCCGCGTCATCCGTGTACGGACGCGACGGGAGCGCGAGCCAGGTACGGTGTGGGGCGCGGGGCATGGGCGAGTGGGAGCGCCGTGGCGTGCGCACGAGCGTTCGTATAAAGGCTTGCTGGCCTCTATGTATCGCTGGATGTTTTTTTTTGAGTTCGTACTCAGGAAAAAGGAAACGACGCTGTATGTGCGGCGGCGGGTGTTCGAGCCCCTGGCAAAACCTCCTGTGTCTATCTCCATCTCTTCCACCTTATCTCGGCGATCACCAGCCGGCGGTGGTTCCATTTTTGCAACGACACCGCTTAGAATAGAACGAAGAACAGGCTGTCGAGGCCACATACCATGGAACAAGCCGAGTGAACCACAAGCTAGCTCAGTTGCTTTTCGGAGCAGCAAGTCGTTTATATAGTTATTTTTTTCCCGATAAAGGACATTTTATTACTCATACATCCAGAAGATGCAAAAGTAGTACACCCAACCTCTGCATAATAACGATGCAACCCGAACCTAGTAAAGTCCAAACGTATGTGCATCCACTGTATGGCAGGAAATCATTCGCAACAAGTATGTGGGATCCAATGCCATTTCTCAAGTTCATTGGAAACCCGGGGATTCGCATTTTTGGAGTGGCGTGATGAAGTCCAAGGAATTCTTTTTCCAATTCGGGACCTTCTCGGTTAGGGATGGTTCTCAGGTTCGATTCTGAGAAGACACCTGGCTAGGGAATAACCCACTAATGGTGCAATATCCGAGCTTGTACAGGATTGTCAGACATAAATTTGTCACGATCAAACAAGTTTTAGGACAACAAAACCCTGATATTTCTTTCCGTAGGGACCTTCTTGGCCCTCGCCTGGCAGCATGGAATGAATTACTCACTCGTCTGGAGGACATTCAACTGTCAGGTGAGCCGGACGTCTTTCGATGGAACTTGCATCAGAATGGCAAATTTTCTGTCAAATTCATGTATGATGCAATGGTTCATTGTGATGTTCCAGTTGATAACAGGAAATTGTGAAAGCTCAAAATTCCTCTAAGAGTGAAGATTTTCCTCTGGTTTTTACATAGAGGAGTCATTCTAACTAGAGATAATCTGGCACGACGAAACTGGCATGGTTCTAAGACATGTGTCTTTTGCCAACATGACGAGACTATTAGACACTTATTATTCGAGTGCAAATTCTCTCGGGCAGTTTGGGCCATAGTTCAGGTAGCTTCTAATTTATATCCACCACGTAGTGCACGGAACATGTTCGGCAACTGGTTGCGGGGTATTGATAAACAATTTTCAGCACATATTCTCGTGGGAGCGGCGGCCTTATGCTGGGTACTGTGGCTTACCAGAAATGATGTGATCTTCAATAACAAATGTGTCTCATCTCCTATGCAGATTATTCATGTTTGTACACGATGGCTCCGTACTTGGTCTATCTTGCAGAGGCCGGAGGACAGGGATCTTTTTATGATGGCGTCTACACGGCTGGAGCGTTCGGCCAGGGAGATTTTCTACCCCCATGGATGGCGGTGTGATCTACGGATAGGACCTACCGCACCTTAGCCTCGACATGATTTATTTGCTTCGCTTTGTACCGAATTATTTTTATTATTCTTAGGGCACTCTTGACTTTTTGGCTGTGTGCATCTAGCTATGCAGAGGCCGGGCTTTCTTTCGATGCGATTGTATCACCTCGATATATCTATTCAATGAAAAGTCCTTTATCAAAAAAATGTGCATCCACTGTACTAGTCCGAAGGGATTTGCTAACACGCATATTCACAAGATAATATCACAGTCATATCTTATTACAACGCAACAAATGTTGATTACAACGTCGTTATTACGTAATAATGCCCGTAGGCCAAATAGCAGTGGAAATAAAATAACGGTGGCTCCAGCCATATCGCAATCCTAGGCATCACTCTCCGAGTTTATGTACTCCCTCCTTTTCGATTTATAGGGCTTATCTTAAAATTTTAGTTTTTTCATTTTATAAGGCTTAATTTGGTTGTTCCCTATCACATGTTCAGACTTCAAGGTGCATTAAATCATTGCATGCAAGTATTAAGAGAAAACTGACCAATGCATGCACTTTATGCATGCATGCATTGCAATTAATGCATTCGTAAACATAATTTTTTGAGGAAAACAAGAGCATTTATTGTGTGCTTTTGCAAACTATAAAAAATATTCCACCACACATCATCTACCTTGGTTGGTGAGATTTTTGAATTGAGCCTTATAAACCGAAAAGGAAGAAGTAGGTCCTAACAGGACGAGCGAGTGGGATCGCACGATGAAACTGATGATGTGATGACTCAGCAAGACGGCCGGTGGATTCGAGACATGTAACAACGCGATCTGACAACTGGGAGTGTCAAAGCGCTGAGGTGGCTCAAAGGTACGTAGTTAATTAATTCGAAAGATGGCTTTATCTATAGAGGACGATCCTGATTTTGTATACCACGATGTAATTGTTTGCAACAGTGCCGATGAGCAGGCTGTCCATCCAAACTTGCTGAATTAAACTCGAATTAATAGGTTTCAGAGAGAACGGGAGAGCACACCAGAGAGCTTTTGGCGCGACGTTCAACTTGCTGCTTTTATTGTTCCCCTTTTATTCTGAATCACAGATGAACACAACAGATTTGCACAATCCGCGAGCTGAGAACACAAAGAAAAAACGGCTAGATTTCTTACTAAACTCAGGAGAAAAACCTCAAACTGTTCAATTGACGAAACAGAAAGTGTAGATGGCTTTAGTTGACACAGGCAGTCCATATGGTATTGGATGAAACATCTAGGGGACGATGCATTGCTAACTTGGTACTTTGAGAGGCTCATTGATAACTGCATTCACTAGGCTGTTTAATGAAGCTGGCGAGCAAAATCCATCTGTCTCGCGGTAGTACACGAAGCTAGTCTGGCACATGTTCCAGAACAACTTTTTGAATGGTCTCGGAACGACACTTCCTTTCCTAAAAACCAATTTTTGCAGATCTTTCCTGCAAGTATCTATGGACTTGTGCATCACACCTAGGGCGTCTTCTATAGACATAGAACCACCGATGTGAAGAATAAGCAGGTGGACCATGTTCAGTTTGCCTTCGCTGCCCTCCCTCTGCAGAAGTAGATGAATAATGTTGTAATACCCTTCAAATGTAATTTTAATATAAAAACGTTTAGATCACTAAAGTAGTGATCTAAACGCTCTTATATTTCGTTACGGAGGGAGTAATACTTCCTCCATCCCGAATTACTTGTCGCAGAAATCGATATACTTAGACGTATTTTTAGTTCTACATACATCCATTTCTATCAATGTCTGCGACAATTATTCGGGACGGAGAGAGTACAGACAAATATATAGAAAAATGTTTGTGTACACCTGGGAGTATGTACTCCCACGTTTAATGTACCACAAAATTGAATCGATTATACACCTGGGAGTATGCTTAAATAGACATGTTTTTAATGCACCTTCCGTGTTATATTTTGCAGTTATATTTCGTACAAAATTAAACACAAAGTAAATTAATTTGCAGGTTATGCTAATCTAATTCCGGAGTGCTCAATCCCATAGGCAGTAAAAATATATACTCTAAGGTTGTGATGCTGAAAAATCTTATACTTGAAATGAGTAAAAAATAATTTCATATTAATATAGGTGATTTAATTATATGTTGAAAGCATCCATATTTTTGTCATCTTTGTAAAAATCTTGTAGGAATATTGATATATTTTGTCGTAAAGTCTGCAAATACCTCGAAACTTTGACTGTCATTCAGGAGACGACCACAAGTGCTCATGAGCCGATATAACTCATTGAATTCGTGATCTTTGACAACAGTAGCCAAGAGATCTTCTCCCAAAAAATATAATATTGGGAACACAATGGGGCCCATAAGAAAAGAAGGAACTGCATTTTTCATGTACTCTTCAATTGTTGGCACATATTGGCTCCTCTGCCATTGTGCCTCGGTCATCGTACCCCTCATTGCATGTAGCCACTGTAGATAAACTTCAACTTGTCAACACTGAACCCAACGAAACATGCATACTGACAAAATAATATATGAAACTCACTGTGTCTATCATGTGTTCTCTAACATCCCGGTTTTGCAGTGTGGAAGCCATTGCTCCAAGCTGGTTGACAGTTGAATAGAGAGCAGAAAATACTATTTTTACTTGCTCTGAGTAGAAATCTTCTTCGTTGTGCCCATCCCACCTAACATAGCCATTGGGAGAAAAGGGGAAGGTCAGTTATTAGCAATCCATAAGACACCAGTCGTAAATAAAGAGGAGAATAACACATGAGGGATTATACTTCTCAACCAATGATATGAGGTTTCCCAGTTCTTCAATTGATCCCCCAACATCAAAAAAGTCATCAACAACAGTGGTAAGTACTGCACTTTTGGTCAATGAACTGCGGGCATCTGACAATTCTGGCTCGCATATGGTAGCGGCAGCCGACAGGTAGCAATATAGCTGCTTCTGTCGTGCAAATTTTAGCTGGTCCAGCCCGTGCTCTTTAACCCAACTGTCATAAAATTTTGGAAATGTTCTAAAAACGAAGTTCTCAAAATAAGAGAGTGTATCTATATATGGTTACCTGTCGAGATGAAGGAGCTCATCCTGGTAAATAGACTGACACGTAGTGAAATCTTCAACAGCCAAAGCCAAAATATCTTGGAATACACCATATGGCCTGATTCGGAAAAAAATGTTTGAAATGGTTGTCTCACAGCTATATTTATATGACCCACATGTTTCTCTTGCGAAATAGCTAGCTTACAAGTATTCTGTCTTTTGCATCTGACCACCCCTAGCATCAAAATTTTCGATATTGCACCTGTGGTCTAGACGTTCCAATGTGGCATAAAAGGGAAAATCAAGAGCATGCACCACCTAAAATTATTGAAGGATAGAGTTAAACATGAATTTAAGCACCAGTGATATCTAGGACCAAATCCTTTTCTTAGTGGTAAATTCAGGAAAGCACCTCCGCAAAAATTGGCGCTCTTTGCAGCTCATTGGAGCACAACTTTTCCTTCAATAACTTGGCAGACCAGACGGCTATATTGTCCAATATCACGTCATTTTCTGACAAACATAGTTTTGAAGCTTTGTACAATTCAAGTATGCATTTTGTATCATTCAAATATCCTTTTAGTGAACTAGTGAAACTGGAGAGTTCCGCAACATGGGAGAGGCCATCTGCGCGAGATTAAAATGAGCAAGTTAAATCAAGTCAGAACATGGAGTAAGTAGAATAATGAATTCTGACCCGAGGAAACATCGTATCCATTCATCCGTAAAAGGCGAAATGCCATTGCACATTTTGTGATGTCTAGCACGATTTCCTCATCTCTTTGCAACCACAAACTGAAAATTGCATACAATCAAGTTTAGAAAACATCTAAAAGAAGATATCGAATCATCACTTACGGTCATTACCTGTATGTCATGTCTAGAATGTTATTTATCTCACTAGAAAAGTGCTTATATATTCCAACTTTTTGAAGAGAATCTACCATTGAGAGCTGAATATGTATATTTATTGGGTAAACTGTTGGAACTACATAAAAAAATACTGTTAATAGGTATGGAGAACACTCGAGTATTGAATTACAGAAAAAAAATTTGTTGCTTGTATGCCCTTCATACGAAGGTTTGAGTTTAATGAGGGTCCTTTATCAAAAAGTAATTGAGAACAATCGATTGCCTTGCAATTAAGATGGAAAGGTACACCGACCCACCTGCACTTCCAAAATGGCTGGCAAGTAAATTTAGATATTGGAGAGCCTTTTCATCATAATTGTAAATCACAGAAGCAGCAGTTGTCGAAGGAGAATTGAACAATGATCCGTTCTTTCTCTGGAACTTCATGGTTTCATTCCAGTCTAATTGATTTCCTAACCCTTCAGCTATGTAAGCCATATATGCATCTTTCCCGCAAGATTTATCTCCAGAAAGTCTGAATTAAATACGTACAAGAGATATTAAATGTAACTGACAGGTTAATTTAGATAATACTAATATTCAGATTGACCAATCTTTCATTCTCGGCAGCACAGGTAAGAAACCGAAAATATAAATGACATCATGCTCACAGAACACTTTCTAGACAAACTTATAATAGGAAATATACGTAAAATTTTCTCTCAAGAAGCAAAACTGTGAGAAACAAGGCAGATAAATATTTCCATTGACATAACCAGTGTTCAAGCAAATGAACTTAACAAATCAGACATTTCTCTAGTACAATGGGAAGGAAAAACAAGGCAATTTTAGTTCTACAAATTTCATTGACTTACCTTTTTAATTCCATCTCTCTGAGGTGAAGAATCCCATCAACATCATTCTGTGGAATAGCAAATTCTAAACCAATCCCAATGGCAGTGCTAAGCAGACTAGGAAATATGATGTCGAAGCCTATAGGAGTATCAATCTTATTCATGGCAATGGAGATATTTCTTCCAATGAAACTCAGTCCTGATGAATATCATTATCATCAAATGAAGGCATTTCAGTTCTCAAAAGTAAGTCAATAAAAGAACATAAACTAGTAAATACATCTTTTTGTCTATACCTCTCCTTATGTGCTCGGGGCCAATGTTTCATTTTTGAAGTGCAACAACACAAGCCAATGTGGATAAGAGAAGATCCTTTTTGGCCGAAGACTCGGCTTCATGGATACCCCAAGATCCATGATCATGTTGATTTTGCAATATCCATTCCACACACCCAGGGAAGCATGGGGCCTAAGGAGAACCAGGCAATGGCACCAAAGCCATCCATGCAGTGTCGTACGCAGAGAGAGATAATTCGGGTTTGTTGAGCTGCTTCCTTATTACATCCTCCCGTTCCTATGTTGTGTACGGTATTAACTCGATGCAAGAATTACCATTCATCAAATATTTAACAGAGAAGACAAGTTTTCTGCAGTAAATATTGCTGCAAGTCCACTCTAGACATTTAACTCCGTATAGTTGAAAAGAAAATTGAAATCAGACAACAACTACCTTTTTCATTCTTGAAAACTAAAATGTTTTGTAATCTTTTTTTCACGGGAAAAATGTATTGTAATCTGACAACTAAACAATTGTAAATCTGACAATTTTGTGATCATAATCTGGCAATCAAACCATTTTTAAATTGAACATCCAAGTACTTTATTGATGCATGCAAGCATCATGTGTAGATCGGCAAGAAAAAGTCAAAAGAAAAGATAAGTATACGAGAGAGGCTTTAGATCGTAGTGTTTTTCATGCGTTGCATGCTCATGCATAGAGCGTGGACGTACATGCCCAACAGAAATCCACCTTACTGGGCTTTAGTAGCGCTGAGTATTTCTCATTGCAGGTGGACCCACATTAAAGCAGGGTTACCTGACATGGTTAGCATAACTAGCTAGCGTTCAACGAACAAATAAAAGGGCCACAAACAATGTTGATGTCATATTTAGATGATAGTAACGTTTCAGCACCTGGGGGTCTGTACTCCGGCTTATCTTAGCCGTCCCGTGCTCATTGAGATCTGTGCCATGTCCTTGTTCGCAGCTGGGATTAGTAGCCCACTGCAGTATTAAAAGCGAGAGCATGAAAGCATTTTAAATACAACTGGGCCTAAGATTGCACTTTACTGTTCCTCAATTAAACTAATTGATACTCTGTTACTAGGACGCCACGGACGAGAAAATGTAATTCCGATTCTTCTTCGTATATATGTGATGGAAATTACAAGACAATGGTGCTTAGATTAGTGTTGGTTCTTATGAAGTAGTACAAATTATTCACAGCAAATCACTGATGCTTGCAGCCTTGTACCCATGATTTTGAACATGGATACTCCCTCCGTTTCTTTTTAATCCGCATATAAGGTTTGGTTAAAGTCAAGTTTTATAGAGTTTGACTAACTTTATATTAAAAAATATAAACATTCACAATATGAAATCAATATTATCAGATGCACCATGAAACGTATTTTCATACTATATAGTTTAAGTATTGTAGATGTTTATTTTTTATATAAATTTGATCAAACTTTGTGCAGTTTGACTTTGATCAAATCTTATATGCGGAGTAAAACAAAACGGAGGGAGTACTTTTATACATCCAATACATCCCACGTGATGTGTAGATGTGCCACATGCTTCGCCCACATCTGGTCTTTTCAATAGTAATCAACCTGTCCAGTCAGACCAACATGCTAGAGGGCCTAAGCATCTTTTGCCTACTCTGCCTACCCCTACAACCTACTTGTCCCTAGGAGCCCCCCATTAGCATGGTGAAATGGACTAGATAAATAGGCAACCGCTGCTGTTCGGCAGACAATGGCACAAATCTCATCAAGGGCGAACGGCTAGATAAAAGGGGGCCGGGACCCCGTTGCTATGACACCTTTCCATGTTTAGATAGGACATAGTTATGCCCTAGACACATCCCAAAGAAAATACTTCGTAACATACAACAATACAAAAGAAATCTACATAATTTTGGAAACCAACACATCAAATAATTGAATCAAATCTTCACAAAGAAATAAAAAGAAGCCCTCCAAATCTATGGCTGGCCATGGATCCCGGCGTGGTTGGAAGAGGAGGGGAGGATTGAGGTCGTTGTCTCCCCGGAGGAGGGAGCTTCCCTACCGCCGTCTAGATCTGTGGCGTTGTTGGGCTGGGGAGGTCACCGTCCTCATTGCACGGAGTAGGTAGCCCTGGCCGCCACGCCTAGCTAGAACGGGGTCCTGGAGGAGGCGGCCGCCATGTTTGACGAATGGGGAGGGGACACGACGGGAGGGTGGGGAGAGGGAAAACAACGGGAGGGAGAGTGGACGAGATGGGAGGGAGAGGACCGGATCGAGCTCTACATGTCCACCTTCTGCTCCATAGAGGCCGGATTGTGTACTTTGTACAGGATGGAATTGCAAAACTGCTTGGCACGGATCTTGAAACGGTCCTGACCATTGGATAAGACGGGGACTCGCACGCCCAGGCGGAATTTTTGAAATTATGACTTGTTTTTGTAAGCTCATTTCCAAGTTTTAGGGTCTAAAAGTAAGTAAAACTATTTCAAGCATAAAGTTGAAACATGGAGGAAGAATGATATTCATACCTTGTATCCCTGGTTTGCGTTTTGTCTTGCATATGCTGTTGGAAAAAGATAAATAAACGTGTGTCATATGATATTCATGCATGGACCAATAGAAGAGCAATCATGTGGTACATGAATATCAGGCAACAACTTGTAAGCATCTGAAGAACCCAAAAGCATTACTCTGGACGGGTAACTGAGCTCCTAGCGAATGGTGCCTGCCCCCTTAATCCCACAGATTAAAACGTGTTTGTCTATCCACGCCAAACATCGAGCGGGCGAGGACCATTACTTTTTTTTAAAGAAGGATAACCCCGGTCTTTACATCAGAATGATGCATGAAGCCATATACTCCCTCCATTCCTAAATATTTATCTTTCTAGACATTTCAAATGGATTACAACATACGATGTATGTACACATATTTTAGAGTGTAGATTCACTCATTTTGCTTCGTATGTAGTCACTTAATGCAATCTCTAGAAAGACAAATATTTTGGAACGGAGGGAGTATTATTTAGAGTGCAAAATCCCAGAACAATATCGACTAGAAAATAAAGCAAAAAGAAAACCAGAGCCTGCCCTCGCGACAGTAACTCCACCAGATACCCACTAACCCTATGTTACAAGGTTATATCAAAACGGAAAATACACAACTCATAGGCTACGCCTACAAGAAGGAATCCATGCACGTGCGCCGATAATGACGAGTCCAATTCAAGGTTGAACTCCGGATTCTCATTCCTGAAGCCAAACTTCAATCCACTACCTTCGGCAAGAACTCGACGCAGGCGCGCGTCGCCGTAGCCTGATCAGAGATCTTGTGTTTTCACCCGAGTGCATAAAGTCGTCGTTGAAACCGTTTATACCATCGTGTGCAACACGTGCCGGTAGCAGGCATGACTTGACGTCCCTGCATGACACGTCATGCGTAACATCCGCCAACGGTGCATGTGTAGGAGGCTTCACCTACCGGCGACAGACACTGCCTGATGACTCCAAAAGAGACGTATGTGTCACCTGCCGAGCCGCATCGAACCGATCCATTGATGGAGGGGACGTCCCACACCTCCATCAGCATTAGAAAGGCAGTCACCACCTCGAGATCCAGTCTCCAAGCCGCCCACACGACCATGGAGTCTGCCGCCGTTGAAGGTCAGTACTAGATCCTATTGTCCTCTAGCCGCTCAGTACACACACATACGCAGTGGACGCTCCTATCTACCTCGTGGAATCTGCTCAGGAATTCTTGAGGTCTTTCAGAAAGCAGATGCGGCAGCGCATGAGCTTGCCCGAACACTCATATATTGCAGGGAGAGGAAGTAAAAACATCAATAGATCATGACATAGGGAGAGAAGATTTAACCATCTGTGGCCAAGCGACGAGGGGGCTCTATAATAATGACAGCAAGGACTGGACATGCCGGTGTGAAAATTCTCTCCCAGCAACACGAACTAATGAAAGAAAAACATTAATCCAAGCAGAGCAAGAGCTCCTTACCATGAGAAGAAGAAATCTTTCGAGACCTCACGCAAATCCAGTGGAGTGGAGGTGGATGCTGACGACCAAAGAAGAAGGTGAGGTGGCATGGTTTTGTGGAAGAAAGGCTGGTGCTGGAGGTATGTGCCGCGGCGCGGGCGAGGGAGAGGCGAAATGAGTTTGCTTGCTGATGGCAAGAGCGAGAGGTTAGGCCGGACTGGTATACCGCCGCCGCAGGGAGGACGATATTGTGACGACCCGCTAGTCGGCGAGGGGCCATGAGGACGGAACTGGCCCGAACATCTGCTGGGCTCAACATGGGAAAAGGGAATCGATCACCTTATGACACGGCAGCTGTCGCTGGGACTCCAAAGAACCGTAGGTATAGATATAGACAGTGGATGCGACAAAACATGGCAAAGACAAAAGCAACGCCATTCTTGATATTATTATAGCTGATCATTCAGTTAAAAATAAGTACTTACACCGAGAACATGAAATTCATATGTAATATTAGTTTTTTTTTTTGCTGCATCTGAAGAAGCATATCTGTTAGACAAGGGAAGCTTTATTGACCTTAGCGGGGTTCCTGATGAAGCTCTTTACCAGACGATGTGGCGGACGATGACTGACACAAGCGTGGTATGTCACACACACACACACACACAGAGAGAGGTGTTCGCACTTGAACACATCCGGACACCTTTTCCTTAATTTAGTTAGAAAGATCAATGGAATCTTTCCATCAAGTGGTCATCTAACTAAGGAAACAAAAATAACAAAATAACGCTCTCCTTGAGGCAGCACACTCTTAGTTTGGATTGTTGTGCCCTCTCAAGAATCCAATGTATCTGGCTAATTGTTTTTGCAATGACATATACACTGGCGGGATGATGATGTATTGATATATCAACTTGGCTTATTGCTCATGATGAGACCACTAGGAGGAGTAAAGAGCTAGCATAAAGGGTTGCTTCTATCTATCACTATGACCAACAAGGGCCCCCCTTCTTTTGTTAAGAAAAACATCACCGGAATATTTCCATCAAGTGGCCATCCCTCCAAAGAAACAAAATTGTACTGTCTACTGACTCATAGTTTGGATTGTCGTGTCCACTTAAGAATCCAGTGTATCAGGCAGATTGTTTTGCAATGAGATATAAGCTGGTGTGTTAAGGATATATCAGACGATCAACTTGGCTTATTGCGATTATTTCATGATAATGCCAATGGGTGTAGTAAAGAGCTTGCATCATGGAGTTGGTTGTATTTATCACTATGAACAACGAGGTGCTTTTCCCTTTTAAAGAAAAAACTTAACAGAATATGTGGAATCTTTACATCATTTGATCATCCCACTAATTAAGAATAATGTTAAAAATTGTATGCTCTTCTTGAGGTAACAGACTATGAGTTTGGATTATTGTATCCCTCAATTATGTTTGAATTGACATACTAGCTAGTGGGGTGATGATGTATCAACCAATAAATTGGCATATTGCGATTAGTTCATAATAAGGCCAGTGGGACGAGTAAATATATAGCTAGCATCACAGGATTGGTTCTATTTACTCGTTATAACAAATCAGGGTCTCCTTTTATTAAGAAAAAATTGAACAAAACTTGTGGAATCCTTCCATCATAGTCATCCTGCAAAAGAAACAAAAAAGACACAGCTTGATGCTCTCCTTGAGGCAGAAGACTCTTAGTTTTGATACCTTGCAAAAAAGATTCTTAGTTTTGATTGTTGTGCCAACTCAAAAATCCAAAGTATCCAGCCAATTGATTTTTCAATCACATATTAGCTGGTAGGGCTGATTAGCTGGCAGGGCTGATGATGTATCGATCAATTAACTTCGCTAATGTAAATGTATTCTTTGCTCATGATAAGGCCAATGGGAGGACTATACATCATGAGATTGGTTGTATCTATAACTATGACCAACGAGGGTCTCCATATTTTATTAATAAAATTTTAAGGAAATCAGTAGAATCTTTACATTATTGATCATCCCACTTAAGAAACAAAACTGACAACACTATACAGTCACCTTGCGACAACAAACTCTTAGTTTGGCTTCTTGTGTCCCCTCAATTATATAATGTATCAAGACAACAATTTTTGTAATGACCTATTATTTGACCAGCTGATGATTTATCGGTCAATCAACTTGTCTTATTAGATTGTGCAATTAGTACATGATAATTCCAATGGGAGGAGTAAAGAAATTGAATCATGGAATTGGTTGTATTAATAACTATGTCCAATGCGGGTTCCATTCTTTTATTAAGATAAATTGAAGGAAATCTATGGAACATTTCCAGCATGTCGGCATCTTAATAATTTGTCTGTTCTAATGTATATGTGTGCATATTAGTTCACGAAGAGCCAAATGGGAGGCTGATGATGTATCAACTAATCAACTTGGCTTATCATAATGTGTGATTAGTTTGAGGCTAAGGGGGAGTAGAGAGCTTTTGCTATGGGTTTGGTTGTATTTATCAATATAAAAAACAAGGGACACCTCTTCCTTTAAATTAAAAATCAATGGATTATTTCCATCATATGGTCATCAACCTAAGGAAACAAAAACAACAAAATAACGCTCGCCTTGAGGCAGCACACTCTTAGTTTGGATAGTTGTGCCCTCTCAAAAACCAATGTATCCAGCCAATTTTGTTTTCAAGAACATATTAGCTAGTGGGGTGTTGATGTATCAACCAATAAATTGGCTTATTGCGATGAGTTCATAATATGGCCTGTGGGACGAGTAAAGAGCTTGCATCATGGGGTCGGTTCTATTTATTCGCTATAAAAAATGGGAGTATCCTTATTTTATTAAGAAAAAAATTGAATGAAGAAAATGTGGAATCTTTCCAGCATATGTTCGTCCTCCAAAATATACAAAAATGGCACAACTTTATGCTCCCCTTGAGGCAGAAGACTTAGTTTTGATTGTTGTGTCGGCTCAAGAATCCAATGTATCTGTCCAATTGATTTTGCAATCACATATTAGCTGGCACTGATATTGTATAGACAATTCAACTTGGTTTATTGGAATGTATTCTTGATTCATGATATGGCCAAGGGGAGGGCTAAAGAGATTACATCATGGGGTTAGTTGTATCTATAACTATGACTAACGAGAGTCTGCATATTAAATTATGTAAATTTTAAGGAAGTCGGTAGAATCTTTCCATCATGTGATTATCCAACTTAAGAAACAAAATTGACAACACAATACGGTCACCTTGAGACAACAAACCCTTAGTTTGGCTTGGTGTGTCCCCTCAATAATGTAATGTATCAAGATTTTTTGTTGTTGTAATGACCTACTATTTGGTAGGCTGATGATTGGTCAATCAGCTTTTCTTATTAGAACGTGAAATTAGTATATGATAAGTCCAATGGGAGTCGTAAAGAGCTTGAATCATGGGGATGGTTGTATTTATAACTATGTCCAATGAGGGTTCCATTCTTTTATTAAGATAAACTGAAGGAAATCTAAGGAATCATCCCATCATGCCATTATCCCAATAATTTGCCTCTTCTAATATATGTGTGTGCACATTAGTTCACGAGATGGCAAATGGGAGGCTAATGATGTATTGACAAATCAACTTGAATTATTATAATGTGTGATTAGTTTGAGTCTAGTGGGAGGAGCAGAGAGCTTGCATCATGGGGTTGGTTGTATTTATCACTATGACAAACAAGGGGCACCTTTTACTTTATTTACAGGAATCATTGGATCTTTCCATGATTTGGTCATCGAACAAAAAAACAAAAAAACAAATTTGTACGGTCGCCTTGAGGCAGCAAACTCTTAGTTTGGATTGTTATGCCCTCTCAAGAATCCAATGTACTCCCTCCGTTCCTAAATATAAGTCTTTTTAGAGATTCCACTAGGACTACATACGTATGCATATAGACATATTTTAGACTATAGTTCACTCATTTTCCTCCATCTGTAGTCCATAGTGGAATCTCTAAAAAAGACTTATATTTCGAAACGAAGGGAGTATCTGGCTAATTGTTTTGCAATGACATATACGATGGCGGGATAATGTTGTATTGATATATCTGAAGTAAATGTGCCCTAGAGGCAATAATAAAGTTGTTATTTTATATTTCCTTATTCATGATGAAGGTTTATTATTCATGCTAGAATTGTACTGATCATAAACTTAAATACATGCGTGAATACATAGACAAACACCGTGCCCCTAGTAAGCCTCTACTAGACTGGCTCGTTGATCAAAGATGGTTAAGGTTTCCTAACCATGGACATGGGTTGTCTTTTGATAAAAGGATCACATCATTAGGCGAATGATGTGATGGACAAGACCCATCCGTAAGCTTAGCATAATGATCGTTCAGTTTTATTGCTATTGCTTTCTTGATGTCAAATACATATTTCTTCGACTATGAGATTATGCAACTCCCGGATACCGGAGGAATGCCTTGTGTGCTATCAAATGTCACAACGTAACTGGGTGATTATAAAGATTCTTTACAGGTATATCCGAAGGTGTTTGTTGAGTTGGTATAGATCGAGATTAGGATTTGTCACTCCGAGTATCGGAGAGGTATCTCTGGGCCCTCTCGGTAATACACATCATAATCTTTCAAGAAAACGACTAAGGATTTAGTCACGAGGTGATGTATTACGAAACTAGTAAAGAGACTTGCCGGTAACGAGATTGAACTAGGTATAGAGATACCGACAATTGAATCTCGGGCAAGTAATATACCGATAGACAAAGGGAATTACGTATGTTGTCATAACGGTTCGACTGATAAAGATCTTCGTAGAATATGTAGGAGCCAATATGGGCATCCAAGTTCCGCTATTGGATATTGAATGGAGAGGTGTCTCAGTCATGTGTACATAGTTCTCGAATCCGTAGGGTCCGAACGCTTAACGTTCATTGACGATATAGTGTTATATGAGTTATATGATTTGGTGACCAAATGTTGTTCGGAGTCTAAGATGAGATCACGGACATCACGAGGAGTCTCGAAATGGTCGAGAGGTAAAGATTGATATATAGGACGATGGTATTCAGACACCGGAAGGGTTCCGGGATGCATCGGATAGCCATCAGGTCACCGGAAGGGGTTTCGGACACCCCCGGTAGGTGTTATGGGCCTAATGGGCCAAGGGAGGGGCAGACTAGCCCTTGGTGCGCTCCTTCTTTGGACAGCAGGCCCTAAGGGAAGGAAAGGAGGGAGGGCTAGCCCCTCTTGCCTTTCCCTCTCATGGGAGAAAGGAAAGGGGGGGGGGCGCCACCCTCCCCTGCCTTTTCCCCACACCTATATCAGGCAGGGGGCGCGGCTTGGGAGGGACTCCAAGTAGGATTCCTCCTACTTGGGCGCCTCCCTTGGCTGCTCCTCCCTCCCTCCCACCTATATATATATGTGGGAGGGGGGCGCCTTAGCACACAACAGACAATTGTCTAGCTGTGTGCGGCGCCCACCTCCACCGTTTACTCCCTCGGTCATATTTTCGTAGTGCTTAGGAGAAGCCCTGCGGAGATCACATCACCGTCACCATGCCGTCGTGCTGACAGAACTCATCTACTACCTATCCGTCTTGCTGAATCAAGAAGGCGTAGGACGTCACCGAGCTGAACGTGTGCAGAACGTGGAGGTGCCGTGCGTTCGGTACTAGATCGGTTGGAGCGCGAAGGAAGTTTGACTACATCAACTGCGTTGTGAAACGCTTCGGCTTACGGTCTACAAGGGTACATAGACATACTCTTCCCCTCGTTGCTATGCATCTCCATGGATAGATCATTGCGTGTGCATAGAATTTTTTTTGTTTGCCATGCAACGATTTCCAATGATATCTATAATTTTTGATTGTTTCTTGCCAATGTTATACAACTTTCACATATTTTTGGCAATTTTTTATATGATTTATTGGACTAACCTATTGATCAGTTGTCAAGTGCCAGTTCCTGTTTGTTGCATTTTTTCCGCAAAAAATCCATATCAAACGAAGTCCAAACGCGATAAAATTTTACGGAGAATTATTTTGGAACATATGTGATTTTTGGGACTTGGAATGAACGCAAAAGGGGGCCCATAGTGCCCACAAGACACCAAGGCGCGCCCCAGGCTCCAGGTGCATGCTGGTGGGTTGTGCTCACCATGTACGTCGGTTGGGGCTCTTCTTCATGCGCAAGGAAGCTTATATCCGTAAAAAAAATCGTGTTAAAATCTCAGCGCAATCGGAGTTACGGATCTCCGGGAATATAAGAAACTGTTTTTGGCCAGATCTGGGGAACGCAAAACAGAAGAGAACAAAGATCCAATCTCGGAGGGGTTCCGCCCCTCCGCCACCATGGAGGCCATGGACCAGAGGGGGAACTCTCCTCCCATCTAGGGGGGAGGCCAAGGAAGAAGAAGAAGGAGGGGGGCTCTCTCCCCTCTCTCCCGGTGTCCCTAGAGTGTCGTCGGAGCAAGGATCGTGACGGTGATCTACATCAATAATCTTGCTACCATCAACACCAACTTTCTCCCCCTCTATGCAGCGGTGTAACACCCCTTCTCCCCGTTGTAATCTCTACTTAAACATGGTGCTCAACTCCATATATTATTTCCCAATGATCTATGGTTATCCTATGATGTTTGAGTAGATCCGTTTTGTCCTGTGGGTTAATCGTGATCTTGGTTGGTATGACTGTATATTTTATTTACGGTGTTGTCTAATAACCCACAAGTATAGGGGATCGCAACAGTTTTCAAGGGTAGAGTATTCAACCCAAATTTATATATTCGACACAAGGGGAGCCAAAGAATATTTGAAGGTATTAGCAGTTGAGTTGTCAATTCAACCACACCTGGAGATTAATTATCTGCAGTAAAGTGATCAGTAGCAAAGTAGTATGATAGTTTTGATAATAGTAGCAGCAGTAATGGTAATGGTAACAGTGATAGCAGTAGTTTTGTAGCAAGTGCAACAGTAACAGTAGCGGTAGTAACTTAGCAGAAACAATATAAAATAAATTCGTAGGCATTGGATCAGTAATTTGTTGGATGATATTCATCATGTGACAGTCATATCCTAGGGCGATACAGCACTAGCTCTAGTTCATAAATATAATGTAGGCATCTATTCCGTAAATAGTCATACGTGCTTGTGGAAAGAACTTGCATGATATCTTTTGTCCTACCCTCCCGTGGCAGCGGGGTCCTATTGGAAACTAAGGGATATTAAGGCCTCCTTTTAATAGAGAACTAGAACAAAGCATTAACACATGATGAATACATGAACTCCTCAAACTACGGTCATCACCGGGAGCGGTCCGTCCCTCCGGGGTTGCCGGATCATAACACGTAGTAGGTGACTATAACTTGCAAGATCGGATCTAGAATGGATATAATGGTGATAACATAAACGGTTCCGATCTGAAATCATGGCATCCGGGCCCAAAGTGACAAAGTCATAGCAATATCAATCTCAGAACATAATCGGTACTAGGGATCAAGCCCTAACAAAACTAACTCGATTACATGATGAATCTCATCCAACTCCTCACCGACCAGCGAGCATACAGAGGAATTACTCACTCCCGGCGGGGAGCATCATGGAATTGGCGATGGAGAGGGGTTGGTGATGATGAAGAACAAAGATCCCCCTCTCCAGAGCCCCAATAGGACTCAGATCTGGCCTCCCGGTGAAGAACAGGAGGTGACGGCGGCTTCGTCTCGTGGAACGCGATAATTCTTTCTCCCTGATTTTTTTCTGGAAAAAAGGATTTTATAGCATCGGTTTCAGGGTCTGCGAGGCCACCAGGTGGGGACAACCCACCTGGGCGCGCCAGGAGGGTGGCGCCCTGGTGGGTTGTGCCCACCTAGGTGCCCCCCTCCGGTGGATCTTGGCACTAGAAATTCTTATTTATTGTATAAAAAAAATCCTCGCAAACTTTCGTTCCATTCCGAGAACTTTTATTTCTGTACAAAAACAACACCATGGTAGTTCTGCTGAAAACAACGTCAGTCCGGGGTTAGTTTCATTCAGATCATGCAAATTAGAGTCCAACACAAGAGGAAAAGCATGAGGAAAAGTAGATACGTTGGAGATGTATCACTGTCCTACGGTGCCCTCCGTCTCGCGGAAATGTGAGGGGGCCCCGCTATAGGTGTTGCAATACGTTCATGATTCGCTTATGGTGCGTTGTGAGAGTGACAGAAGCTTAAACCCGAATAGGTGGGTTGTTGCATATGGGATAAAGAGGACTTGATATTTAAAGCTATGGTTGGGTTTCACGACCTTAATGATCTTTGGTAGATATGGATGCTTGCTAGGGGTCCAATCTTAAGTGCATATGGTCCAAGTAGAGAAAGTATGTTAGCCCATGCCTCTCCCTCATATAGAATTACAAGAATGATTACCGATACTTGTTATCGATTGCCTAGGGACAAACGACTTTCTTGTTGACAAAAGCTATCCACTTTTATTACCTTGCAATTTATTCATAGTTTTATCCTCGCAAAGTACTCGTAGTTTTATTCTTGCAAAATAGTTTCATACTTTTTCTAGGTAAAGCAAACGTCAAGTGTGCGTAGAGTTGTATCGGTAGTCGATAGAACTTGAGGGAATATTTGTTCTGCCTTTAGCTCCTCCTTGGGTTCGACACTCTTATTTATCAAAGAAGGCTACAAACGATCCCCTATACTTGTGGGTTATCAAGACCTTTTCTGGCACCGTTGCCCGGGAGCAATAGCATGGGGATATTCTCGTGTGTGCTTGTTTGCTTTATCACTAAGTAATTTTTATTTTGTGCTCCCGTTTTCCATCTTTAGTTATGGGTAGGAAACGGAAAATACTAAAAAAATTAGCTGTACCCGCTAAACCAATGGTTGAAGAACTACCCAAAATTTATCATACTACTGAAGCTTTCTATTTGGATCATCTTCAATCCATTTGTGCTCATGCCAAAAACCCAACTAGCTTAGTTGAGGGAAAATCATTAAATGAGCATGCTTATTTTGTGCGACACCGCATATCTCAAAAAGGGAAACTTTTGTAGCATCATATTAATAGTTTGTATTGCTATGCTTTGAGTTTATGTGAAAGATACTTGTTATTCTGTAGACCCTAAAAAACACCTTCCTCTTCCTATTTGAGTTTAAGGATAATGGAATCTTATCTTCTTATGCCAAGGGTGTTTATAATTACTTTGATATTGAACAAATTTATGAATTTTTTGTTTTTAAGGGTGCTTATGAAATTGCTTCTTTGATTGAAAAGTAATATGCTACTCTTTACCAATCTGAAATTTTTTCCATACTTAAATATTGGTATGAAAATTATGCTTCTTATGCTTATATTAAAGCATATATTGAGGACTTCTTCGCTGTCCAAGAAGAGACTAATATTTTGCAGAAGTCTATGGAAGAAGAAATTGATGAAATTGTGAGCTCATTGGATGAAGAAGATGATGCGGAGAGCGAAGAACAAAAGGAGGAAGAGCGGATTAGCTACCCGTGCCCACCTTCTAATGAGAGTAACTCTTCAACTCATACATTATTTAATTTCCCTTCGTGCATACCGAATGATGAATGCTATGATCCCATTGATTCTTTTGAAATATCCCTTTTTGATGAACTTGATTATTGCTATGCTTATGGCCAAGATGCCAATATGAGTTGTGCTTATGGAGATGAACTTGCTATAGTTCCTTATGTTAAGAATGAAATTGTTGTTGTTGCATGATACGCCCATTTTGCATCATGCTTTTATATCGATATTTATCGCATTATGGGCAGTTATTTCACATTATGTCACAATACTTATGGCTATTCTCTCTTATTTTACAAGGTTTACATGAAGAGGGAGAATGCCGGCAGCTGGAATTCTGGGCTGGAAAAGGAGCAAATATTAGAGACCTATTCTGCGCAACTCCAAAAGTCCTGAAACTCCATAGAATATCTTAAAATAAATAAAGAAAAATCCTCGCCAAAGATGAAGGCCAGGGGGCCCACACCCTGCTCACGAGGGTGGGGGGCGCGCCCCCCCTCCTAGGGCACGCCCCTACCTCGTGGGCCCCCTGGTGGCTCTCCGACGCCCATCTTCTCCTATATGAAGACTTTCGTCAAGAAAAAAAACCAGAAGCAACCTTTTGGGACGAGACTCCGCCGCCACAAGGCGGAACCTTGGCGGAACCAATCTAGGGCTCCGGTAGAGCTGCTCTGCCGGGGATACTTCCCTCCGGGAGGGGGAAATCATCGCCATCGTCATCACCAATGCTCCTCTCGTCGGGAGAGGGCAATCTCCATCAACATCTTCACCAGCACAATCTCATCTCCAAACCCTAGTTCATCTCTTGTATCCAATTCTTGTCTCCAAGTCCGAGATTGGTGCTAGTAGGTTGCTAGTAGTGTTGATTACTCCTTGTACACTACTAGGGAAAACCTTATACACAGAATCTTAGCACCAGCGTGGTTTAAAAACAGACGCTACTGCTAATTAGCAGTAGCGAGCTTCAGCGAACAGCGCTACTAGTATCTAAGTAGCAGTAGCGCTCTATGTGAAACAAGCGCTACTACTATAATTGCCACGGTGTTGCCTCTCGGCTAGATATAGTAGTAGCGCCATTCCGAGGGACGCGCTACTGCTAAAGTACTTAGTAGCAGCGTGTTTCTTCAAAACTCGCTGCTGCTAAGTATCACCACAACTAATTAAGTTTAGTCCCATACTGCTAAGCGAACAAGGTTTTTGCCACCTTAAATATGTTACTTCTCAACCTATCTCGAGCACTTGGTCTTCATTGAACTATATGTGTATGATTTGTAGCTGCAATATGAATCCTCGCCTGTACCTATACAGTTACAGTGAGGATTCATGTTGACTATTTAGATTCTACACAAAAAGATCAATGGAGACCAATGTATATTTTTGATGTTTTTACATTGCTTAGACTTATAGCATTTTTTCGGGACAAAGCGTTACTGATTTTGGGATAAACAGAAGAAATAACTGTTTGCATTAGCAGTAGCGTTTTTCTGTAAGACGCGCTATAGATAAGTTATCTATAGCGCATTTTCCTTACGAGCGCTACTGCTAGTTCGACTTAACTACCCCGGCCCGGCTCAAAATTTCCCTAAGTCCTCCTTTCCCCCCTGTTCCCCTACTCCTGTCACACCGCCGCCCGAGCCCGAGCCTGCCCTCACCGCCGCCACCCGAGCCCGCCCTCAACCTCACCGCCGCCGCCCGCTGCCGCTCTCGACCTCACCGCCGCCGCCCGAGCCTGCCCAGGACCGCCGCCTCCCGATCCCGAGCCCGCCCTAGCCGCCCCTACCTCCGTTGCCGAGCACCTCCCCGCCACCGACTCTCCCCTCTGTGTAAGCTCCCCACCCCTCCCCCACCCCTCTCTCTTTGCTTAGTTAGTAGATGATTTTAGTAGTAGTAGATGTTAATTTAGGGTTCATAGATAATGATTTTTAGTAGTAATAGATATTAATTAGTAGTAGTGATGGTAAACTAGTTGTATAATTAGCAGTACTAGATGTTAATTAGTAGTAGATGTAGTAGTAGATGTTAATTAGTAGTAGATGTACTAGTTTCTTTCTATTTATAGTAAGTTTATATTTAGTAAGAACGAGTTGAATTAATAGAACTAGTTTAGTTTTGGTTGAACTAGTTTAGTAAGTAAATTAATAAACTAGTTGAATTAATAGAACTAATGTATTTTTAGTAAGAAAATTAAAATAACTAGTTGAACTACTTTATTTTTAGAAAGAACTAGTTTTTTTCTATTTATAGTAAGTTTACATTTAGTAAGAACTAGTTGAATTAATAGAACTAGCTGAACATGTCATATTTCTTATTATTTTTTAGTTTAAGCAATTATTCGGGATGTATTAGTGATAACTTATAGGGTTTTTGCTTTTGCAGAAATCAAGGAGTCCCTCCATCATCCCCGCCGTCGTCCCCGTCACCGACCCCCTCCGACCTCGAGGTGAGACCAGGCAAATCTCCATGTCAATATGAGTCCTATAAGATATATATGATGTAGATAAAAAATTCAGGCACTCGAGTTTCAGGCGCTTGTTTTGCCGGAGTGCCCGGTCATGTTTTGGTTACACCTCCGAGTGGCCTATGTTTTGTCAGTGTTGATTAATTTCCATTCCGGCAAATTTCAGGCGCTCGATATGTCCTGTTTTAGCAAAGGTCATGCCAGATTTTTCTGTGAATTCTGGCATGACTTGTGCTAGAATATATAGGAAATATCGAGTGGCCTGGATTTTCTCGAAAAATAATGATCTAATTTAGGTTTTTTAGTACATATACTTAATTGTACAATTTTAATCTTTGAATTATGAATGTAGGAAATGTCGTACTCGGACGACGACAGTCTCCTGGGGGAGTGCAGCTGGTGCCACGACGATCGAGGTATGTGCGACAGGTTCGTTGAGCTGGATGAAGATCGGTGCTTCAGCATTAAGCTCGAGGAGACCTTCGATGTTGAAACGGTACGCAACAACGACAAGTGTTTTTTTTCGTAATTAAGCATGGCTTCAACTATTTCAATGTCTAATTTTCATCTTTTACAATTCGACTAGCTTATCCCATGCCATGCAAGACGCTATGTCTTGGAGAGGATGGGTTTTGAAGACCATGAAAACTTTGAAACAAAGAAAATACACCTAAGGACCCATCATGATATCGATTTTGAAGTAAATCTGTACAATTCTCAGAGCGTAACCCATTTTGGTTGCCAAAATTGGGAATCACTTTGCAAAATGTATGGTTTTTATGAGGGTATGATTGTCACCATGGATCTTGGTAATCCTGACATCGAGCAAGACAATATGGACATTTGGGTCCTTGTTGATACGCTTCCGATTCTACCGCAATGTGAGTTTCTCAAACATAGTTATTAACTAATTTATATTGTTTATTTCAAAATAGTTGATAGCTTATTTCCATTGACAGCTTATTTTGAATCTTCAAAGAATGTGCAGAAGATGGTAGACAAAACCCACTACACTGATGGCTCCGAATTAACTTATAAGGAGAAAAATCATCTGATTGCTTATTGTACTTTTCTTGAGAATTACAATACCTATTATCGAACTCCTCCAAATTATGGTGAATACGTGCCACTAGTGCATGTGTTGAACCACGGTAACTTCTATGGAGATACCCTGGTAAGATTTTTTACTATTACGACATCCGTGCATCTTTTGCATACTTCTAAAACTAATACATCATTGCTAACTACGAAGTTATTACTATGTTTTTCAACAGGAAATCTCGATGGATTGTGTGCCTCATCTGATGTATCAAAATGGTCACCTTGCAGTTATGAACCTACAGCCAGGTCAATCTAAGGAGCTCACCTGTGCATATCGGATTTCTAAAACCGGCGAACACATGCTAATCAAAGAATGGAAAAAATGTTTGGACATCCGCAAGGAGGTTCTTGGAAGTAACATTAAGCGAAAGGCAAGAATTGGAGACAGGATAATCTCCATTCTCGATAATGGAGAGTCAGGGGCTATCTTGTTTTTTGCTATTTTACCTTAGAGAATATAGTAGGTCCTAAGAGAATGTAGTAGGTCCTATGAGGTACAATATGTTTATTATGTGATAAAATGTGTTAGAGTTGATGACGAGGAGTACTTGTGATTACGACTAGTGACCAATTTGCTATGTGATGTCTCATTGATGAAAATGATGATCTTGAGGAGGTGTTATATGACAATGATGTATTATGATGATAAGTTGCTAATGATATGATGATGATGATATTTATTATATCATTGGGTGAAAGAACCGCAGATTAGTTTCAAGTGGATGTCCATCCACTTGAAACTAGTCCACGGTTCTTTCACCCGTGATGTAATAACTCATTATGATTTTAAAACAATTTCTAAATTCCTGTTGGATGAAAACTTGTGTAAAGGTGTACGAATACAACATGAAATAAAAAAGAAAAAAAAACGAAATAATAGTAGCAGCGCGGGCAGGGAGAAGCGCTACTACTAATTACCGTAGCGCACCTCCGGGAAGTCGCTACTACTAAGTCGATTTATCAGTAGCGCGGGCAGAGGCACGCTACTGCTATACGTTAGCTGTAGCGCCTTATCAGTAGCGCATCGGCCCGCGCTACTGATAGGCCTAAAACCCGCGCTGCTGCTAGGCTTTTCCCTAGTAGTGGTAGTTGATGCTAGTTGGTTTATTTGGTGGAAGATCATATGTTCAGATCCTATATGCATATTATTACCCCTCTGATTATGAACATGAATATGCTTTGTGAGTAGTTACGTTTGTTCCTGAGGACAAGGGAGAAGTCTTGCTATTAGTAGTCATGTGAATTTGGTATTCGTTCGATATTTTGATAAGATGTATGTTGTCTAGCAATCTAGTGGTGTTATGTGAACGTCGACTACATAACACTTCACCATTATTTGGGCCTAGAGGAAGGCATTGGGAAGTAATAAGTAGATGGTGGGTTGCTAGAGTGACAGAAGCTTAAACCCTAGTTTATGCGTTGCTTCGTAAGGGGCTGATTTGGATCCATATGTTTCATGCTATGGTTAGGTTTACCTTAATACTTTTGTTGTAGTTGCGGATGCTTGCAATAGAGGTTAATCATAAGTGGGATGCTTGTTCAAGTAAGAACATCACCCAAGCACCGGTCCACCCACATATCAAATTATCAAAGTACCGAACGCGAATCATATGAACATGATGAAAACTAGCTTGACGATATTGCCATGTGTCCTCGGGAGCGCTTTTCCTCATATAAGAGTTTGTTTCGGCTTGTCCTTTGCTACAAAAAGGATTGGGCCACCTTGCTGCACTTTATGTACTTTTGTTACTTGTTGCTCGTTACAATTTATCTTGTCACAAAACTATCTGTTACCACTTATTTCAGTACTTGCAGAGAATACCTTGCTAAAAACCGCTTATCATTTCCTTCTGCTCCTCGTTGGGTTCGACACTCTTACTTATCAAAAGGACTACGATAGATCCCCTATACTTGTGGGTCATCAAGACTCTTTTCTGGCGCCGTTGCCGGGGAGTGAAGCGCCTTTGGTAGGTGGAATTTGGTAAGGAAAAATTTATATAGTGTGCTGAAGTTTACTGTCACTTGTTGCTATGGAAACTAATCCTTTGAGGGGCTTGTTCGGGGTATCTTCACCCCGTCCAATAGAGCAAAGATTTGCTCCTCAACCTATTGAACCTATTGAAGATGAAACTCCTTTTGAATTTCCTTCGGGTATGATGGAAAAACTGCTAGCTAATCCTTTTACAGGAGATGGAATAAAGCATCCTGATGAGCACTTAATATATGTGGATGAAGTTTGTGGATTATTTAAGCTTGCAGGTATACCCGATGATGTTGCTAAGAAGAAGGTCTTCCCTTTATCTTTGAAGGGAGACGCATTGAGATGGTATAGGCTATGTGATGATACGAGATCATGGAACTATAAAAGATTGAAATTGGAATTTCATAAAAAGTATTACCCTATGCATCTTGTTCATCGTGATCGCAATTATATATATAATTTCTGGCCTCGCGAAGGAGAAAGCATCGCTCAAGCTTGGGGGAGGCTTAAATCAATGTTATATTCATGCCCCAATCATGAGCTCTCAAGAGAAATAATTATTCAAAGATTTTATGCTCGGCTTTCTGAGAACAATCGCACCATGCTCGATACTTCTTGTGCTGGCTCTTTTATGATGAAGACTATTGAATTTAAATGGGATTTATTGGATAGAATTAAACGCAACTCTGAAGATTGGGACCTCGACGAAGGTAAGGAGTCAGGTATGACACCTAAGTTTGATTGTTTTAAATCTTTTATGGATACCGATATTTTCCACAAGTTTAGCACTAAATATGGACTTGACTCTGAGATAGTAGCTTCTTTCTGTGAATCTTTTGCTACTTATGTTGATCTCCCTAAGGAGAAGTGGTTTAAATAGCATCCTCCCATAGAAGTAAAAGTGGCTGCACCTATTACAGTTGAAGAAAAGACTGTTACTTATAATGATCCTATTGTTCCTACTTCTTATGTTGAGAAACCACCTTTCCCTATTAGAATAAAGGATCATGCTAAAGCTTCAACTGTTGTTCGTAAAATAAATATTAGAACCTATATACCTCCTGAGCAAGTTAAAGTAGAACCTAATATTGCTATTGTTAAAGATCTCTTGTATGATAATATTGATGGGCATGTTATTCAGTTCAATGGTGAAACTGCTAGAATTGCTAAGCCTTGTGCTAAAGATAAACATAGACCTGCGGTAGGCGTGCCTGTTATTTCTGTTAAAATAGGAGATCATTGTTATCATGGCTTATGTGATATGGGTTCTAGTGCTAGTGTTATACCGCATACTTTGTACGAAGAAATTAAGAATGAAATTGCACCTGCTGAGTTAGAAGGTATTGATGTCACAATTAAACTTGCCAATAGAGATACTATTTCACCAATTGGGATTGTTAGAGATGTTGAAGTCTTGTGTGGGAAAACTAAATATTCTGCTGATTTTCTTATTCTCACTTCTGCACAAGATAGCTTTTGTCCCATTATATTTGGTAGACCCTTCTTGAACACTGTTAATGCTAAGATAGACTGCGAAAAGAATGTTGTTACTATTGGCTTGGATGATATGATTCATGATTTTAATTTCTCTGAAGTTAGTAAACAACATCGTGAGGAAGAATTGCCTAGTAAGGATGAAATTATTGGTCTTGCTTCTATTGCCGTACCTCCTAGTGATCCTTTAGAACACTATTTTCTAGACCATGAAAATGATATGTTCATGAATGAAAGAAGGGAAATAGATGAAGTATTCTTTAAACAGGAACCTATTCTACAACACAATTTGCCTATTGAAATCCTAGGGGATCCTCCTCCACCCAAGGGTGATCCCGTGTTTGAGCTTAAACCGTTGCCTAATAATCTTAAATATGCTTATCTTGATGAAAATAAGATATATGTTGTTATAATTAGTGCTAACCTTTCAGAGCATGAAGAAGAAAGATTATTGAAAACTCTGAAGAAGCACTGTGCCGCTATTGGATATACTCTTTGTAAGTGCATCTAGTGCCACCCCTAGTTGGTTTTGGAGTATTGACGACAAACCTAGTTGAGGGACTAATGTGTTTGTGAGAATTGCAGGAAAACACAGGTAGAAGTCCCTCATTGATTCGGTTTTACTACCAGAGATGACCCCTAAAAATGTATGAAGACATTGAAGACAAAGGTGGTATATGAGGATATTCACATTGAAGACTATGACAACAGAAGACACGTTATGAAGCCTATGGAGCTCGAAGACTTAGATCTTTCATAGTTCTTTTTATTTTGTGTTGAGTCATAGGAACCACCGTACTGTTAAGTGGGGTCCAGGAGAACCAGTCAGAATGACTGAAGTGATGCCTAAATCAAAAACCTATGTCTTCGAGTGAAGACAATGAGAGCGAATCTTGTCCAGAGCCGGACAAGTCAGCTTTGCTTGTAGCCCAAGTAAAGTTGCCATGAGAGTTCGAAATCTGACCGTTGAGACACGTGTCAGTTCCTTAGTGACCCAGGGTCATTTCGGACGGACAAATCAGGTCGGGTTGCCAAGTGGCTATAAATAGCCCACCCCCACAACCATAAACGGTTGGCTGCTCAGATTTCAGTGCACGGCTTTTGTCGTTTGAGAGCAACCCACCTCGAAGCCTTTGAGAGAAAATTCCTAGTGAGGAGAAAAGCCCTAACCACCCAGAGCCAGAGTAAATTGGGCATCACTTAAGTCTTCTTGTCTGTGTGATCTGAAGACTTATTACACTTGAGGACTGTGAATCCTCCAGACGGTTAGGCGTCGCGTTCAGAGCATCCAAGAGACATTGTGGATTGCCAGTGAACGAAGTCTGTGAAGGTTTGGGAGTCTACCTTGAAGACTTACCAGAGTGATTGGGCGAGGACTAAGTGACCTTAGCTCAAGGAGATACGGTGAGGACTTGGTGTCCTGAACTGTGTGTTCAGGACTGGGTGTCCGGGACTGTGTGTCCTAAGGTTTAAATACCTAGCCGCTCCAACCAGACGTACAGTTGTCACAGCAACTGGAACTGGTCCAACATATCATTGTCTTCAACGAGTCACTGGTTTCATCTTCACTTCCTTTCTTACTTTACACATTGTGAAGCCATTGCATGCTTGCTTTATCTTTGTCTTCATCAGAACGTGAATGTATGAACTGTTTGGCTTCATAACTTCTTCCTACCTGATCCTTATTACACTGCAGTTGTTTGTCATTGTTCTTTCACTCTATTGGATATATGACCATGGCTGGCCTAGTGTAATCTAACTTCCGCTGCATAGTAATAGGCATAATTTTCGCTGTTTGTCTTCATAACTCTCATGTATTGAAGACTTTCGTAAAAATCGCCTATTCACCCCCCCTCTAGTCGATATAACACACTTTCAATTGGTATCAGAGCTAGGTGCTCCCTTGTTCTGTGTGATTCGGTTTAACCACCTGGAGTTTTAGCTATGTCGACTGCAGGGATAATCAAAGTCTCCGCTGCGTGCCCCGTCTTCGATGGAACTGAATATCCCTACTGGAAGAATAAGATGCGAATGCATCTTGAAGCCATTGACGTCGACCTATGGTATGTCGTCGAGAACGGCGTTCCCAAGGCTGGAGAAGGTGTCACTGCTGCTGATGTCAAGAAGTTCACTCAACTGGACTCTACTGCCAAAAATATCATCTATGGTCATCTGACAAAAGGACAGTATGGCCGTGTGAGTGCCTTGAAGACATCCAAGCTGGTCTGGGACTGGCTCTCCAAGGTCAATGAAGGCGTCTCAACCCAGAGAGATCAAAGAATCAGTGTTCTTCGCAACCTCTTCAACCGCTTCAAGCGAAATGACAATGAGAATGTCCAGCACACATTTGACCGACTCACTGACATCACAAATGAGCTTCAAGCCCTCGGCGCCACTGAAATCACCAAACATGAAATCGTCAAGACGC
Source organism: Triticum urartu (assembly GCF_003073215.2). Classification (NCBI taxonomy): domain Eukaryota; kingdom Viridiplantae; phylum Streptophyta; class Magnoliopsida; order Poales; family Poaceae; genus Triticum; species Triticum urartu. The sequence goes on along the minus strand of NC_053027.1, from coordinate 11,970,216 downwards.
TGCTGAGATCACTTGATAGTTCGTTTGACATCCAGGCCCTAATGATTCAAGAACGTCCTGATTTCAAGACACTCGATCCGTCTGACATACTTGAGAGGCTCTACACACATGAGTTTCAGCTTTCTGAGAAAAGAGATATCTATGGTCCAAACTATGGGCGAACTCGCACCTTGAAGGCAAAAGCTGTCTCCTCATCTGAAGAAGAATCTGACTGCGGTTCTGATGATCCTGAAGACATTGGAAGAGAACTTGCAATGCTAGTGAAGAAGTTCCAAAAATTCACCAAGAAGAAAGGCTTCAGAAAATCTTCACGATCAAGCTCAAGGAATGATGAAGCTTTTGCTCATGACTACAAGAAGAAAACATGTCACAAGTGCAAGAAAACTGGACACTTCATCTCTGAGTGTCCACAGTGGGACAATGAGAAAAGAAGGAAGAAGAAGAGCAAGGAATATGATTCTGACGACAAGAAGAAAAAGAAATACTCAAAGTCTTCTTCCAAGTCTTCACCAAAGTCTTCATCACACAAGAAGAGCTCATCTGGCAAGGCACGTGCGTTTGTTGGAAAGGAGATGGATTCAGAGGAGGAGTCCGCATCTGAGGAGGCAGAGGTGGAGTCTAAGGAGGAGTCTGATTCTGGCATTGCGAGTCTGGCTACAGCATACATCGCCAAGTCTATCTTCAACACTGAAGACAATGACTGCATCACCGAAACCGACGCAAATGACAAGAACGACTCCACTCCTACCTACTGCTTCATGGCACGCGGTGCCAAGGTAAACACACGCACTACTCGCTATCAAACATCTAGTGACGATGACTCTGACTGTGATTCAAAACCTAGCTACAAAACACTTGCTAAAATTGCAACTGAACAACAGAAAGCTATGGAACATATTCAAAAACTGTTAGACAGAAGCGATGATCTGTTGGGTGCTGAAATGACTCGATCTGAATCCTTAATTGAAGACATAAAAAACCTTCACGTTAAGTATCAGGAACTTGAAGATCGTCATGATACTCTCTCAACAACTCATGAAAAGCTTTCCTATGATTATCTTCAAAGGAAGCAAGAACTTGAGAAATTGAGGGTGGCTCATGAAGATCTTCAAAAGGAAAACGAGTCACTTCGCTCCGAACAGACCAGTCCCGCTCAGGAAGGATTTGAACCACTATGTCTTAAATGCATTGAGCGTGATAATGCTAATTCTGTTGCTGAATGTTCCACTGCTACTGCTATTGCAATATCTTCAACTGTTGACGTGGTAACTAACCCCTCTGCTGAGGATACCACTGCTATTGCTGATGAGAATGCTATGTTGAAGACATTGCTTGAAACAGGGATGTACAAAAGTCTTAAAGGACATCAGACATTATGTGATGTCCTCAAGAAGCAGATCCTGAACCGAAACCCTAGGAAAGAGGGTGTTGGATTTGTGAGGAAAATCAATGCAGATGGCACTTACTGGAAACCTGAGCAGTACCCCAAAACCACATGGGTTGCTGCAAAGGAACTTTCAGCCGATCCATCCAACTTATCTGGCTTCACTTGTGTTAACCCCATTATCATTGATGAATCCTTTGATGCAAACTATAAACTGTTTAAAAATCAGAATGGTGAAGTGTTTGCCAGGTACATTGGTACTAACTGCAGGAATGGACCGCCTATGAAGAAGATCTGGGTTTCCAAAAAGTGTCTGGAAAATCTTCCTGTGAATGTCTTCATGACACCTCACTTGAAGAAGACAAACCTCAGACCAAAGGCTTCATATGGTCCAATGGCTTCATACAAACAGAAGACTCACCTGAGTCACGCTAACGCAAATGTTTTGCAGGGAAACTATACTCAGGCATATGAATATGAGAGCGGTTCATCGAACTGTGTTCATATGACCAAAAATTATTCTGCTTATTCCTATGAGTATTATTGTCCACCTGCTAGACTGTTTGCTAAGGCTTCAAAGCCAAAATTCTCAGATGCTGCACTTAGACTTATTGCTTCTAAGCCACCCTTGAAGATGTGGGTGGTTAAGAAAGCTTAACTCTCTTTTGCAGGGAAAGGTCTCCAGCAGAAAAACAAAATCTTCTGATGCTATTGCTGGGGACCTTAAAAATCTTGTAGGGCGCAAGATAAAATGCCCGAATGGCATCATTATGTACTTCGTTCCTGAATCGCATGCTACTCTTCCTATTAGTCCTAATCTGGATCTAAGTTTTCATAACCCACTGGTTCGTCAAATGTTTATGCTTCACAATTCTCTTCGTGAAGCCTATCCCCCTAACTGTACTGTAGGGTACGACACCAACGACTTCAAAGTCTTCAGAATGGATTATTGACAGTGGGTGTACAAATCACATGACTGGCAGAAGAAGCCTTCTTATGGACTCAACATTACGTCCATCCGACAAGAGCCACATCACATTTGCTGACACTGGTAAAAGTAAGGTATTGGGTCTAGGTAGAGTTACAATCTCAAAGGATCAACACATGGATAAAGTCATGCTTGTTGAATCCCTTGGCTTCAACTTAATGTCTGTCTCAATGCTTTGCGATTTGAATATGATTGTAATGTTTGGAAAATATCGTTGCCTGGTGCTAATGGAATCTGACAAATCGCTAGTGTTTGAAGGGTATCGGAAAGGTGATTTGTACGTGGTAGATTTCTCAGCAGGACCACAACTTGCAGTATGTCTTCTTGCAAAAGCTTCAGAATGCTGGCTTTGGCATCGGAGGCTTGGGCATGCTGGCATGAGGAACCTCCACACCCTTGTGAAGAAGAAGCATGTCATAGGCATCGAGGGCGTCAAGTTCAAGAAAGATCACTTATGCGGTGCCTGTGAAGCAGGGAAGATGACAAGGGCAAAACATCCTTCGAAGACAATCATGACTACTACACAACCCTTCGAACTACTTCACATGGATCTTTTCGGTCCCACTTACTACTCAACTTTTACTACTTCTGCTTGCCTCTATGGCTTCGTCATTGTTGATGATTACTCTAGATATACTTGGGTACACATAATCCTTTACAAGACTGAAGTGCAGGATGTCTTCAGACGCTTCGCCAATCGAGCTATGAACAATTTTGGCGCCAAGATAAAGCACATCAGAAGTGACAATGGCACTGAATTCAAGAACACTGGCCTTGATACATATCTTGATACCTTGGGCATCACACATGAATTCTCAGCTCCGTACACACCACAGCAAAATGGCGTCATCGAACGCAAGAACAGAACACTCATTGAAATGGCCAGAACAATGCTAGATGAATACAAGACTCCAAGAAAATTCTGGACTGAAGCCATTGATACTGCATGCCATACAATCAATCGTGTTTATCTTCACAAGCTTCTGAACAAGACATCTTATGAACTCCTAACTGGCAAGAAGCCAAATGTCAGTTACTTCAGAGTATTTGGCGCAAAGTGCTGGATCAAGGACCCACACCACACCTCAAAGTTTGCACCAAAAGCACATGAGGGCTTCATGCTTGGATATGGAAAGGATTCACACTCCTACAGAGTCTTCAATCTCTTCCATTACAAAGTGGTCGAAACAGTGGATGTGCGGTTTGATGAAACAAATGGTTCACAAAGAGAGCAACTGCCAAATGTGCTAGATAAAGTTCCAGCTAGTGAATCAATCAAGCTTATGGGAACTGGAGAGATTATGCCTTCTGAAGCTCATCCTGAAGAAGAACTCATCATCTCAGCACCTGATCAACATGAAGACAATGCTCAGCATGAAGACATTCCTCCAAACAACAACGCAGATCAGCAAGAGCAAAGTCTTCGCCCTGTACATCCTCGTGTTGCAAATGAAGTGCAGATTGACAGAATACTTGACAGCATCAATGCACCTGGTCCACTCACTCGTTCAAGGGCAACTCAGCTAGCAAACTTCTGTGGGCATTTCGCATTCGTCTCAATATCAGAACCCAAGAAAGTTGAAGAAGCCTTCATGGAACCTGAATGGATTCAAGCTATGCAAGAAGAGCTTCAACAGTTTGAGCTGAATAATGTATGGGAACTGGTTAAGCGTCCTGATCCACGGAAGCACAACATAATAGGCACCAAATGGATATACCGCAACAAGCAAGATGAGCATGGTCAAGTTGTCAGAAACAAAGCTCGTCTCGTTGCTCAAGGATATACTCAAGTGGAGGGCATTGACTTCGATGAAACATTTGCTCCTGTGGCTAGGCTTGAAGCCATATGCATACTGCTGGCCTATGGAAATCATTATAACATACTTCTATATCAAATGGATGTGAAAAGTGCCTTTCTCAATGGCAAGATTGAAGAAGAAGTGTATGTTGCACAACCGCCTGGCTTTGAAAATCCAAAACATCCTGATATGGTATACAAGCTCAACAAGGCACTGTATGGCCTCAAACAAGCCCCTAGGGCCTGGTATGACACACTCAAGTACTTTCTGAAGAGCAAAGGCTTCATACCTGGTTCCCTGGATCCCACTCTTTTCACAAAGACATATGATGGTGAACTATTTGTGTGCCAAATATATGTGGATGACATTATCTTCGGCTGCACCAATCAGAAGTACAGTGAAGAGTTTGGATATATGATGCAAGAGCAATATCAGATGTCCATGATGGGGGAGCTGAAGTTCTTCCTTGGTCTTCAAATACGACAACAGCGCAATGGCATCTTCATATCTCAAGAGAAGTATCTCAAAGATTGCCTGAAGAAGTTCGGTATGCAAGACTGCAAAGGCTTCACAACACCAATGCCAGCCAAACATCATCTAGGTCCTAACGACAATGGTAAAGAGTTCGATCAAAAGGTATACCGCTCCATGATTGGATCTTTGCTTTATTTATGTACATCTAGGCCAGATATCATGCTTAGTGTCTGCATGTGTGCTCGATTTCAAGCGGCACCAAAGGAGTCGCATCACTTAGCTGTGAAGCGAATTCTTCGATATTTGGCTCACACCCCAACTCTAGGATTATGGTATCCAAAGGGCTCAGAGTTTGATTTGGTTGGATTTTCGGATGCTGATTATGCTGGTGACAAAGTTGATCGCAAGTCTACATCAGGCACATGTCACTTTCTGGGACGATCACTTGTGTGTTGGTCTTCAAAGAAGCAGAACTGTGTATCTCTCTCCACTGCTGAATCTGAATACATTGCTGCTGGATCTTGCTGCGCTCAGCTTCTGTGGATGAAGCAAACACTCAAGGATTATGGCATTCATCTGAAGCAAGTGCCACTTTACTGCGACAATGAAAGCGCCATCAAGATTGCCAACAACCCAGTTCAGCACTCGAAGACAAAGCACATTGAAATTCGTCATCACTTTCTCAGAGATCATGTTGTGAAGGAAGACATTGATATCATACACGTCAACACTGAAGAGCAATTGGCAGATATCTTCACCAAGCCCTTGGATGAGAAGAGGTTTTGCAAGTTACGGTGTGAGCTAAATATCCTGGAATCCTCAAATGTCCTGTGATCAGGCACACATCCTAACACTTATGCATATTGATGACTTAGATGTGCAACACACAAAGTAAAGTATATCTTCAATCAATGAAGACATACATTCTAAGTGTGAATAAATCAATGTGGAATTTGACTTCGGAGCGCCACGATAATTGTGCGCCGTGTCTGGGTCTAATACTTCCTATACGGTGGGTAACGCCACCACCAAACGTTCCATTTTGAAGTGTTTAACTCTTGGCGTTACCTTGCAATATCTTCACATTTCGCTTGGTTTCATTCTCAATATGTCTTCATGATTATCTTCACTACGTTGATTATATGGATATATATGTACTGATGTTCTGTCCTCTACAGCATTCACTTATAGCTATGTCTTCTTGGTTGAATCTTTTGAACTAAGTGAATGTGATCGGACCCTAATTTCTCTATGCTTTCTATCTCAAACTCTATCTCTCCAAGTCATATGCATTCTGTTGAAACTGTCGAATGTCTTCACTGTGTCCTTGTCAGCTGAAGACATAGAGACAACCATAAAAGTCCGTTTTTAATGCTCATTCCTCCACATAAGATCCGGAGAAGCAGGAACGACCGCCCGACAATTTAGGCGTGCGCGGGACGTGGAACAAACCCCAAACTTCTGCTAACTGGCCACGCGTGCCTCAAATGCGAACCTCCAGGGGCACCTGCGTAATAGCACAGTGCCGCCTCTGAGTCTATAAATTCACACTTACCGCGGTCATTATCTCCCTCTTCCATCCTCGCACGAACCCTAGCGCCACCGCTAGCACTCGACGACGCCGGAGATGAAGCACTTCGCTGCCGCAACCTCTCCAACGCCGTCCTCACACCGACCGCGGACATCGTCCTCTCCGCCGTCGCCGTAGGTGTTTTCCGTCGCCAAGTTAGGGCACGGAGGATTGAACTGCTCGGCATCAACTTCCTTCCGTCTAGCAGTTCCAGTGTGGTAAATAAAACTTCTTTTTACAGCCTCTTTTGATCTCATGGTTCTGTCACTTTCTACCATAAGAAGTTTCTCTTTACACCAGTTAGATCTCTCGCTGCATCTCATAACATGCCTAGTATATTCACTTGTGCTTCATAAAGTAGTTAGATTCCTCATTTGTACTGATCTATGGGTTCGTACAAATTTGGAACCAACTTCTTATCTATAAGTGAATGTCTTCGCACAATGAGGTCAATGTCTTCTAAACTGATTAATCTTCAAAACCTTCTGAGAATGCATATGACCTCTTCCCCTTCCCTCACACCTTAATGCTGTCACAGGTACATGTCCGTGGGAGAATCCTTCGGTTCTCATAGTCTGCATTCATTTGCAGAATTCCTACAGCATCACATAAACTCTCCTGAAGCCAGTTCCTGTTGGTCCAGAAAAAGAAAGCCTTTGAAGCCTTTGAAAGTTTTGAAGCCTTTCAAGTTAAAGTTTATGGCTTCAGTTGCAGCAGCAAGAAAGGGGGGCAGACAGAGACGTGAGGGAACTTCCAAGGATCTGCCTGAAGACTTGGCAGAAATGTACAAAACAGATCCAGAAGAGAGCTATGGGCAGCGCAAGACTCGAATCCAATGGATTCGACGCTATTGGGCAGAACAGTGGTTCAAATACCGCTTCGTCACCCAGGAGTATGCCGAAAAGAATGCTATCAAGAGTCCATGGGGGGATATCTTATACAAGAACCTTGTACCCAGGACCAGAGATGAAGCCATTGCTCAAGGCTTCTACCCATGCATGGTCCGAGGACCACAACCTGATGATGCACATCCGTCGTCACTTCTCTGGTGTCGTGACGACAATCTCTTCAAATGCAACTTTCAGTTTGCTCAACAGTCAGCGAAGCTAAACAAGAAGAAATTTGGGCTTGACTTCAACCCTGGTCCCTCCTCACCAAGGGCAGATGGCACACGCGACGCGGAACCCAATATCATCGGTCCGTTTGCCAATCTTGAGGGCCCGATCACCCACATCTTAGTCCAAGGGACTGCTGTGAATGACCGTCCAGCTGATTCTGAGTCTGATGAAGCTCCTGCTGTGCCGAAGCCAAAGCAGACAAAGAAACCAAAAGCTTCGAAGCCGGCCCCTGCCTCAAAAATCTCAAGGGCGAAGCCATTGAAAACTGCACCTCCTGAAGTCAGTGTGTAGTCTGAAGACGTATCCCGCGTCTCCAAGCCCCTGAAGGAAAAGGAGCCCCAGCAACAAACAGGTAAAGAGCTCACTGCTGCTGCCATTCTGCACAGTGAAGCCATTGATCTATCAAGCGATGAAGATCTGGGCGATGACGCACTAGAACAGCTCATCAAAAGCAAGGAGGAAGCGGAAATCTTCAACAATCTGCCTCTCTTTGATGTCGCCATCATCCACAGCTTCATCAATGAATGGTTTGACACACCAGATATAAGCTTCAATGATCTGCAGCTGCCTGTTGGACTCAGCGTCGCCTTCCAAGGCGCAATTGCTTCAGAACTGGCCATTGCTCAGCGCATTGTTGAGCTGAAGCAGAAAATTGATCACGAAAAAGCTCAGTTCAAGAAGCACATGGCCAGCCTCAGCGTGCAGGAAGTGAGGAGCTTCAAAATCATGCTGCATGATCTCAAAGCAAACTTTCTGAAGAAGCGTGCTGAAGCTCAAGGCTCGCGTGAAAGGATGAAGTCTTTGGCAGACAAATGTGTTCAAGCCTACAACGAGGCTGAAAAGTGCAAGGCACTTGGGCGTCCTGGCATCGACCCCAAGATGGCCGCAAAGAAGAAGAAGCAGCCTGTTGTGAGTGAATCAGAGGCATCAAAACAAGCAGCTATTCCGATTGTCTTCCCAACCGCCACGACCGGCTCGAAGCCAAAGAGCCGGTCAATAGCTTCAGAGCTAAAGAAGACAAGAGCTGCAGAAGCTGAAGCCAGAAAAAGGAAGAGCTCTGAAGCCTCTCCTACTGCCCCCAGTAAAAAGAAGTGCAGGACCAAGAAATCTAGGGCTGCTCCCACAGAGCCCTTGATGGTTGAACCCCTTTCTGTCATTCACCCCAATGCAGAAAGAAGACTGACAGTTCATGAGCCTGCTCCCACAGAGGCACCTGACGCTGAAGATATTCCAGCAGCCGATCCAATAGCTGCTGAAGACATTGGTCATCAGGACAATGTGCAAGGTGATGCAGCCCTTCCTCAGCTTGAAACAAGCGAACTCATCAGCATTGGACGTCCTCTGACGCCAATGGCACAAGATGAGTCATGGGCGGATCGCCCTCAGGAGGAAGAAGAAGACATTGAGGCCCAGCCCACTCCGACACCACAAGCGTCGTCTGCGTTCCGTAGGCTTCGCAAAGGTCCACGGCCTCAAGTCCAGTCTGCAGAAATTCCGGCTGCATCAGCCGAAGACAATGAAGAAGCACCTCCAGAACCCACTCCCTCGCTCCATCAAGATGCAGTTCCCCAGGAGAACGTGCCTGAAGTTGTCCCTCAAACTACTAACACTGAAGCCAATGTGGAGCCCGCCCCACCAAATGCTTCAGCGGACAGCGAAGCCACTGAGCCAGACACTTCAGTTCCTGAGTCTGCTGCAGGTCCACAATTTGATTATCACATAGAGCACAGGCCTCATGTCCAGAAGCCAGTCCCAAGGCTTCCAAGGTTCCCAGGTCCTGCATCAGCACCTGGCTCCTTTGATATAAACAGCTTCAAGGCAGACAACACATTTTTCAATAGCTCCAAGAACCCCTATTCAAGGGAAAGGATTGTATCAGACAGGTTCTGGAGCTATTCACAGCGCAGCTATTATTCATGCATCTTATACAACCAAGGTCGCATCTTCCCTCACAAGCGCCTTGAGGTTGAAGCCATTGCTGGTCTGCCATGTCTTGAGGAAGCTTTGGACTGCTTCAGGCAAGTGGGTTTGCTGCCGTTTGTAACTGATGAAGAGCACTGGAACGAAGAGCTTCTGCTTCAGTTTTATGCCACTCTCCATATCAAAGGATACAACAGAGATCCGAAGACTTGGATCCTGGAGTGGATGACCGGAAATGTCCATCATGAAGCCAATGCATTTGATATCATTGAGCTCACCGGCCTACCCACTCCAGGCGAATTCTTCGAAGAAGGCTGCCAACCACATTCTGAAGCTATTGAGAGTATTTTCCAGAGACCTGAACCAAATATGAGTCAGATGCTCTCAATGATGAAGCCATTGCCTCAGGATGCACCCTATCCAACTGAGTTCTTCGTTGAAGACCTAGAGTACCTGCCCAGGACCATATATCACATTCTCCAGCGGACTCTCTGGCCCATTAAGGGACACTCTCCACATGCCAAGATTGAGGGTGCAATGAAGACTCTCATATTCTATATCATGCATGGCAAATGCTTCAACGCACAGGATCTTTTCATATGACAACTTGCTGCGTCAGGCTCGGACTTATTTGGTCTAAAATTCTATGCCCCTTGGGTGATGAGGCTGATCAAACTGCACTCTACAATTTCGTATCAGCCCTCAGCCCGAAACCATCGCATCTTCCTGCCAGATGTGGATATCTCTGCTGAAGCAATATACCCTGAGCCTGCCAAGCAACCAATAAGTCTTCAGAATGCCGAACACCAGAGCTTCATGCAGAATGTTGAAGGTGTTGAAGCCATGTCCAGGGTCTATCCGATGGCTGGCACTACACGTGCACCAGCATCAACTGAAGCCACAGATAGCACAAACGCTCCAAGACCCAAGAAGCGTGCTCGTGTCCTCACTGACCGAGAGCTTCTTGTGGCCCTTCACCAAAAGCAAGATAGGCATCACGACTGGCTGAAACGTCAGATGAAGAGCCTCTTGGTGGATGTCAATCGTCTTCGAAACCTGGCCACCAAGAATGCCTTCGTTACACATGAGACTTGTCGTCGTACGTGGAAAGGGCTCTCAATGATCTGCACTGAAGCTGAACTTGAAGAGGATGGCTTCACAGAATGCTTCAAATTTGACACCACACCTCCTAGGAGGGATGTGATGCGCAACACACCGTCACTTGAAGACTCTGAGTATTCCTCATCTGCTGCCACCGTCACTGCGAGGATCATTGATGAAGATGATGATGCTACTTCACCACCACCTGCTTCAGCACCTCAAAGCTCAGCACCGCCAAACAACTCCACCGACCCTGCTGCGCCTGGGAACGCGTAGAAAACTCTATGTCTTCAAACCTTTTTGGTCATTCCTGACAAAAGGGGGAGAAGCATATGATGTTTATAGTCTTCAAGCGGGTCAACATGGGCGGGTGCCTTGTTTTGTTATACTTTGCTTCGTGTTTACAACTCTTGTTTTTGCTTCATTTGGTTCTTTTGAGTTGTAAACACTAAAACTCGATGGTCGTCTGCTACTTGTTTACCACTCTGTTTGCGAAGATAAATTCCGCATGTGCGACGATAAATTCCGCACTCATCTCATTCTGCAGACGTCCATTTTCCATTATGCATGTCATTATCTTCATATACTTTCACATGCATAGTGGATTGTCATCATAAGCTGAAGCTGATCTCCACAAGTACAACCTGCCATGTGCATTTGCATTCCAAAAGCAAATTAACTTATATGCACATCTTCAGGGGGAGCTCTTGCAACTTATGAAGACAATTCCTTTACAAACTTCACACTTTATATTCCCCGTTGAAAACTTCAACTAGTTTGTCATCAATCACCAAAAAGGGGGAGATTGTAAGTGCATCTAGTGCCACCCCTAGTTGGTTTTGGAGTATTGACGACAAACCTAGTTGAGGGACTAATGTGTTTGTGAGAATTGCAGGAAAACACAGGTAGAAGTCCCTCATTGATTCGGTTTTACTACCAGAGATGACCCCTAAAAATGTATGAAGACATTGAAGACAAAGGTGGTATATGAAGATATTCACATTGAAGACTATGACAACAGAAGACACGTTATGAAGCCTATGGAGCTCGAAGACTTAGATCTTTCGTAGTTCTTTTTATTTTGTGTTGAGTCATAGGAACCACCGTACTGTTAAGTGGGGTCCAGGAGAACCAGTCAGAATGACTGAAGTGATGCCTAAATCAAAAACCTATGTCTTCGAGTGAAGACAATGAGAGCGAATCTTGTCCAGAGCCGGACAAGTCAGCTTTACTTGTAGCCCAAGTAAAGTTGCCATGAGAGTTCGAAATCTGACCGTTGAGACACGTGTTAGTTCCTTAGTGACCCAGGGTCATTTCGGACAAATCAGGTCGGGTTGCCAAGTGGCTATAAATAGCCCTCCCCCACAACCATAAACGGTTGGCTGCTCAGATTTCAGTGCACGGCTTTTGTCGTTTGAGAGCAACCCACCTCGAAGCCTTTGAGAGAAAATTCCTAGTGAGGAGAAAAGCCCTAACCACCCAGAGCCAGAGTAAATTGGGCATCACTTAAGTCTTCTTGTCTGTGTGATCTGAAGACTTATTACACTTGAGGACTGTGAATCCTCCAGACGGTTAGGCGTCGCGTTCAGAGCATCCAAGAGACATTGTGGATTGCCAGTGAACGAAGTCTGTGAAGGTTTGGGAGTCTACCTTGAAGACTTACCAGAGTGATTGGGCGAGGACTAAGTGACCTTAGCTCAAGGAGAATACGGTGAGGACTTGGTGTCCTGAACTGTGTGTTCAGGACTGGGTGTCCGGGACTGTGTGTCCTAAGGTTTAAATACCTAGCCGCTCCAACCAGACGTACAGTTGTCACAGCAACTGGAACTGGTCCAACATATCATTGTCTTCAACGAGTCACTGGTTTCATCTTCACTTACTCTTCTTATTGTCACACATTGTGAAGCCATTGCATGCTTGCTTTATCTTTAGTCTTCAGAACGTGAATGTATGAACTGTTTGGCTTCATAACTTCTTCCTACCTGATCCTTATTACACTGCAGTTGTTTGTCATTGTTCTTTCACTCTATTGGATATATGACCATGGCTGGCCTAGTGTAATCTAACTTCCGCTGCATAGTAATAGGCATAATCTTCGCTGTTTGTCTTCATAACTCTCATGTATTGAAGACTTTCATAAAAATCGCCTATTCACCCCCCCTCTAGTTGATATAACACACTTTCACTTTTGATGATCTTAAGGGCATTAGTCCCACTCTATGTCAACATAAAATAAATTTGGAAGCAGATGCCAAACCAGTTCGTGATCCTCAACGATGTTTGAAACCTAAAATGAAAGAAGTGGTAAGAAAAGAAATACTCAAGCTTCTGGAGGTAGGTATAATTTATCCTGTTGCTGATAGTCAGTGGGTAAGTCCTCTCCATTATGTCCCTAAGAAGGGAGGTATTACTGTTGTTCCTAATGATAAAGATGAATTGATTCCAGAAAGAATTATCACAGGTTATAGGATGGTGAGGGAGTCATGGATTAGGGGGTGTCCGAACAGCCGGACTATAATCTTTGGCCGGACTATTGGACTATGAAGATACAATATTGAAGACTTCGTCCCATGTCTGGATGGGACTTTCCTTGGCGTGGAAGGCAAGCTTGGCAATACGGATATGTAGATCTCCTCCCATTGTAACCGACTCTGTGTAACCCTAGCCCCCTCCGGTGTCTATCTATATAAACCGGAGGGGTTAGTCCGTAGGACACCATAACAACAACAATCATACCATAGGCTAGCTTCTAGGGTTTAGCCTCTCTGATCTCGTGGTAGATCCACTCTTGTACTACCCATATCATCAATATTAATCAAGTAGGAGTAGGGTTTTACCTCCATCGAGAGGGCCCGAACCTGGGTAAAAACATCGTGTCCCTTGTCTCTTGTTACCATCCGCCTAGACGCATAGTTCGGGACCCCCTACCCGAGATCCGCCGGTTTTGACACCGACATTGGTGCTTTCATTGAGAGTTCCTCTGTGTCGTCATCATCAGGCTTGATGGCTCCTTCGATCATCGTTAGCGATGCAGTCCAAGGTGAGACTTTTCTCCCCGAACAGATCTTCGTGTTCGGCGGCTTTGCACTGCGGGCCAATTCGCTTGGCCATCTGGAGCAGATTGAAAGCTACGCCTCTGGCCATCAGGTCGGGTTTGGAAGCTTAAACTACACGACCGATATCCGTGGAGACTTGATCTTCGACGGTTCGAGCACTGGCCGAGTGCGCCGCCCTGTCACCACGGGCAAGATTTAGCTCTGCCGTCGGACAGTGTCCTGGAGGCCGCACCCGCGTCCGCTCCGACCTTTAATTTGGAGCCAACTGCGCCGACCGAGGGCGGGTGGCTAGACCCCGCCGCGGAGGCTGCAGCCTCAACGGCGATCGAGCCGAACACCAACCTTATCCTTCGCGAGGCCCGTGACTCCACACTGCCGGACTCTTCTCCGGACTCTGAACCCTCCGCGCTCCTGCCAATCGAATCTGATTGGGCGCCAATCATGGAGTTCACCGCCGCGGACATCTTTCAGCACTCACCCTTCGGTGACATACTAAATTCACTAAGCTCTCTCTCTTTGTCAAGATAGTCTTGGCCGGATTATGACCGACATGATTGGGATACGGACGACGAAGAAATTCGACGCCCACCCACCACCCACTTCATAGCCACTGTTGATGATTTAACCGGCGTGCTCGACTTCGACTCCGAAGACATCGACGGTATGGACGACGATGCAGGAGACGAACAGGAACCATCGCCTATAGGGCACTGGACAGCCACCTCATCCCATGATGTATACATGGTGGACACACCCAAAGGAAGCAACGATGTGGAACGGGAGGACGCAACGAAGGATCGTTCCTTCGAAAATCAGTCAAAGCAGCGGCATAAGCGCCGCTCCAAACCCCGCCTCGACATAGAGAGCGGTCATACAGACCCAGCCACAGAGCAGGGCGAGCCGGCGGACGACGAACATGGCATCAAGCAACCGTCCGAACAATGCAACTTAGATAGACAAACCGAACAACCCGTCCCCGGCAAAGATAACAGTCCGGATGACCTCACGCCGGACATGATCCTGGAGCAGAAGAACCTCCACAAAAGGCTCGTCGCCACTGCACGTAGCCTGAAAAAGCAGAAGCGGAAGCTCAAGACTGCGGAAGATGCACTCAGAATCAGATGAAGCAAAGTACTCAACACCGCAGAAAATATGGCGGCAGGCGCCAGACAAAGAGCTACCCAAAGGGAAAGCTACTGCCCGAATTTGATGAGGAGGCCTTAGAGCCCCCGCAATCAAAAAACAAAGCAACCATCCGGTCGGATAGACGACCTCATGGCCAACACAGAGCGGCAAACGATGCCGCACACAAGCCAGCACGTGATCCACACGAGGATTTGCATCAAAAAGATGGCCCAACCAGATCTATCTACGGGCCAAGAAAGCAAGCTCTAGCAAGCAATGCAACACAACATATATTCGAACACCACGGCACACCCAAATACAGGAGTGCCGCACACCCCCTATGTTTCACCGACGAGGTGCTGGACCATGAATTCCCAGCGGGATTCAAACCCGTAAACATAGAGGCATATGACAGAACTACCGACCCGGGGGTCTGGATTGAGGATTATATCCTTCATATCCACATCGCTCGAGGAGATGACCTCCACGCCATCAAATACTTACCCCTCAAGCTCAAAGGGCCAGCCCGGCATTGGCTTAAAGGCCTTCCCAAAAACACCATTGGAAGTTGGGAAGAGCTCGAGGACGCTTTTCGGGCAAACTTTCAAAGGACTTATGTCCGACCACCGGATGCAGACGATTTAAGTCATATAACTCAACAACCCGGAGAGTCAGCCCGGAAGCTCTGGAACAGATTTCTTACTAAAAAGAATCAAATAGTCGACTGTCCGGACGCCGAAGCCTTAGCAGCTTTCAAACACAGCGTTCGAGACGAATGGCTCGCCAGACACCTCGGCCAAGAAAAGCCAAGAACAATGGCCGCATTAACAAGCCTCATGACCCGCTTTTGTGCGGGCGAGGACAGCTGGTTGGCAAGATGCAGCACCAGTGACCCAAGTACGTCTGAAGTCAGGGATGGAAATGGGAAGCCACGACGCAGCAAAGACCAG
This sequence comes from Triticum urartu, assembly GCF_003073215.2. Classification (NCBI taxonomy): domain Eukaryota; kingdom Viridiplantae; phylum Streptophyta; class Magnoliopsida; order Poales; family Poaceae; genus Triticum; species Triticum urartu. Next base: position 11,954,731 of record NC_053027.1, on the reverse strand, counting down.
CGCCGGAATAAGGGAAATGGTCTGAAGAGCACGGCAGTTAACGCCGGATTTAAAAGCTCTCGGCAGGGTAAGCAAAAGCTACCCCTCAAAGATAACAGGGACGAACTGTCTAACCTAAACAAAATCCTCGACAAGATTTGTCAAATCCACAGCACCCCTGGGAAGCCTGCAAACCATACCCACAGAGAATGTTGGGTCTTCAAGCAATCCGGCAAACTCAACGCCGAACACAAGGGGCTGGATATACCAAGTGAAGACGATGATGAACCCCACAAACAAAGCACTGGGGAACAAAAGAAATTCCCACAAGAAGTCAAAATAGTAAACTTACTACACGTGACAAAGGGAAGAAATGAAGTGGCGCTCACAGAGATACGTGCCATGCGGCCTATCACAAAGGAGTTTCGCCACTGGTTGTCAAAACCGATCACCTTCGACCATCGGGACTACTCCGAAAGTATCCGGCACGCAGGCTGGGCTGCCTTGGTATTAGACCCGATAATCGACGGATACCATTTCACGCGAGTCCTGATGGACGGCGGCAGCAGTTTAAACCTGATATATCAGGACGCAGTCCGCAAAATGGGGATAGACCCAACAAACATCAGCCATAGCAATATTTCCTTTAAAGGAATAACGCCAAGCCCAGGGGCTCATTGCACGGGCTCCCTCCTACTAGAAGTTACGTTCGGTTCACCCGATAACTTCCATAGTGAAAAGCTGACCTTCCACATCGCTCCATTTAAAAGTGGTTATCAAGCACTACTGGGACGCGACGCTTTCGCTCGCTTTAACGCAATACCGCACTATGCGTCTCTCATGCTTAAGATGCCCGGTCCATAAGGCATCATCTCACTAAAGGGAAACATTGAGCGCTCCCTGCGCGCGGAAGACTGTGCGGCTGCCTGGACAGCCACACACTAAAACTGCCCCACCAACCAGAGCGCCTAATAGGTCGTTAAGAACACGGACACGGCTGGACGAGTCCGGCATAACTATATAATTACTAACGGTTTGATGGTTATACATCCCTACACAAGGGGCTCCGTGCAAGCAGCAACAAAACTCAATTCTACAATTATACTTCGTTTATTTATTATAACATACATTTTTGCACGACTACTTTTTCAACTAAGTTCCTCTCTTTTACAGATGAACATCATGCTACACCCGTCCAGGACACGGCACAACGGAGACACAAGCGCAGACGTGCAGCAGGGACCCGTTCCAAGGATTCTCTTTAGATTAAGATCCTGCGTAAACCTTTTTTACTGTCTCTCGTTGATACATATCCCCCGGATTCTCCGTACAACCGAGAAGGGGGCTGACGTCTTGGCATGTGGCCACGTCAGAATATTGCACGTACCTGGACACTATGGGCTTGTTACAAAGGGCATTGTTCAGCCCGTTTACAATCATAAAGACCGAATACCTTAGGGAGTGTTCGGCGTTGCGAGTTTGGCCTTATATGCATCAGCTCCGAATCATGTGTTTGGTCAAATGTTGGGTTTTCCCGGCTCGCGTGTTTTGCTGCCTTACGTTCCGCTCTATCGGCTAAGGCGGCACCAGGAGAACTACTGTGATTGTGCCCCGGTTCAGCCAGGCGAGCACCTCAGTAGAGAAAGCCGAACACTGACTGTCATGATGTAGCGCGAGACTGGTTAACCACTTGATGACCTATCGGAATCTTCGGGATTCCTCCGCATTGACGAAGGGCCGTTTCCCGGCCAGGCACACACGCACCCCGAATTTGGGCGAGCGCGGCGCCACCAGGGGCTATATGGTAGCTCCACTGTCAAACTCCTATGGCTAAGTGAAAGTGATAAAGCATTATAGTCTGGTTGCCTAGTTCGCTGCGCTACCACCTCCTTAATGAACCAAGACGTTGGATCAAGTGTGATGATGCGCCTTCTGCAAACACCCCCGCATTATATGCGTGGGGGCTGAAGCCAACGACTGCCATCTTTCAGGTTATATACGTAAACGGCCGCACATGAGGTATTATAATTCTTGCAGGCATAAGTATAAAAAACTTCTACATTTCAGCAAAATATTGTTTTCAATAAGAATACATATTATTCGAACATAATATCCTTCGAGCACTGCATCTCTATTAAACGAGCGCCCTCCAGGACTTCTTGAAAGTAGTGCTCGGCAGGTACTCGGCTTTCGCCCGAATCTTGGGCTGCAACGGCGGTGGCCTCCATCTCTGCCCAGTATGTCTTGACACGGGCAAGGGCCATCCGCGCACCCTCCACGCACGCTGACCTCTTCATCGCGTTGATATACGGCACCGCACCAAGGAACTGCTGCACCAAGCTAAAATAACTGTTCGGCTTTGGCCTTTTCGGCCATAGATGATCCACGACATACCTCATGGCAAGTCCGGACAACCTATTGAGCTCGGCCCATTCGGCCAAACGATCGGTCAATGGAAGCGGACGCTCTGGATTGTTGAACTGTGACTAGAACAGCTTCTCCACTTCACGATCCTTCTGATCTCGGAAGTGTTCGGCCGCATCAGCAGCACTTGTCGCTAAATCCAGATACGCGTCCGCCGAACTCCACATCCGGTCTAACAGAGCATATTGAGGATCCCCAAACTTCATCTGCAGCATAAAGGGCTTCCCAGCCGCAATATCTCCGGCCTGACGCAGCTCCTCCTTCATCGTTCTCATTGAAGAACGAGCATCCTTGGCCGCCGTAGTGGCCTTCTCCAGGTATGTCCGCTCCGCCCGGTCTTCCTTTTCAAGAAGCTTACAACGGTCAGCAGCGTTCTTCAACTTCACAGCCATCTCGGCCATTTTCTCCTTGCTTCGGCAGTGAGCAGCCTGTTTGGCTTTTAGCTCTTCAACCGCCTTTAAGGCAGCCGCGTCGCTTTTCCTGGCTTGTTCTTTAGCCCGGGCAAGCTCTGCCCGAAGGTTCTCCACGGCGGGAGCCCCATCTGCGTCAAGCACACACATTATAAGATATTGGCATCAAGCTCCTCTTACCAGGTGTCTCCGGAGAAATTACATACCATGTGCCTCGTCAAGCCGCTTGTTGACAAGCGCGATGTCGGCATCTGCCACGTCAAGTTGCCGCTTTAGCTCGGCAAATTCATCAGTCCGGCTGGCCACCGGACAATTCGCCACCTGCATATGAAGGCGGCAAAATTATACCTGGGACTATGATCCTCCATGTGTCGCCGTCTTCGGCAGCACCTAGAGTCTCAGGGGCTACTATCTACACAGGGCGCATCGTAAAGTATGCGGTACTGTCAAAAAAAGGTGCATCATTTCACGTACCTCAAAGCCCGTCAGTAGACTCATGACAGCTTCATGCAACCTGCTTTCCGCGGATGAAATCTTTCCAATTACCGCACCCATCAACGCACGGTGCTCTTCTGAGATAGACGCCCGCCCTAGCAGATCCTTTAGTACCTCCGACTGTGCACCAGGCGGTGTCGGACTCATTCGATTGTCTCTCCCAGAAGCCAGACACGGAGGGCTTCGGGTGGCCATATTACTACCTTTCGGCCTTACCGGATCAGGAGAAACCCTCCACGACGATACCTCGGGTTCGCCCGCCTCATGAGGCGGTATGGCAAGGGGAGGCGTTCCGCTCTCCATCATCTCTGGAAGAAGATCCCCCGAAGACGAGCTCTGCTGAGAAGGGCTAAGATCCGAACAACAAGGTAAATTTTTGGTTATTTTCCTCAGAAGTAAAGCAAGGATTTCTCTCATTATTAAACACCCTTTTTACTTACGACTCGGTGGAGGGCTGATCCCCTTGAGGGCACAGTACGGCCGGGGTATCTCCCGGCACAGGACCCTCTGGCGAAGACTTCTTCCCCCGCTTTGAGATCATTGTCTCCGGGTCTTCAGAGGCGGTCCTCTTATTCCCCGGAGGAGAGGAATTTTCAATTCCTCCCTTCCGGAGAACCTCCTCCGCGGAGGCAGTAGCTTCCTTGTTCCCCCCTTCCTTTTCTTCCAAAGGCACGATCTCCAGCATCCTGGTTAAAACGGGATCTGGTGAGGTCTCAGGAAGTGGGGTCGGACACCTGACTAACTTCGCCTTCGCTATCCACTCCTGTTTCAAAGAACAACTCTTTTAAGGGCGATGCTGTGATAAATGAACGGATGGCGTGTCCGAGCACAGGGCTACTTACTTGGGTATCCGGACGATTGCAGCTCAGACCTGCGTCCTCAGTAGAGTCCGGACACACTACTTGTGGTCCGAAGAATAATTTGTACATCTTTGCGGGCGTCATGCCCAGAAAATGTTGGAGAGCTCGCGGTCCCTCCGCATTGAACTCCCACAGCCGGAGGGGGCGACGTTTGTAGGGCAGGACTCGACGAATTAACATGACCTGCGTCACCACGACCAGACTGACATCTCTCGCCAGGAGATCTCGAATGCGGCTCTGCAGTAGGGGCACATCCTTTGCTGGCCCCCAATCCAGCCCCTCATTGACCCATGACGTTAGTCGGGGTGGGGGACCCGAGCGAAAAGCAGGCGGCGCCACCCACTTGGTACCCCTGGGAGCTGTGATTTAAAACCACTCTTGTTGCCATAAGCTGGACTCCTCTTCGAAAAAGCCCTTGGGCCATGGAGCGTTGGCATCCTTGCTTATTACAGCGCCTCCGCACTCTGCGTGCTCTCCCTTGATCATCTTCGGCTCTACTTTGAAGGTCTTAAGCCACAGTCCGAAGTGAGGAGTAATACGGAGGAAAGCTTCACACACGACAATGAACGATGAGATGTGGAGGATAGACTCTGGAGCTAAGTCGTGGAATTCCAGCCCATAATAGAACATGACCCCCCTCACGAAGGGATCCGGCGTGAAGCCTAGCCCTCGAAGGAAGTGGGACACGAACACAACGCTCTCACCAGGCTTGGGAGTGGGGATAACCTGCCCTTGAGCAGGCAGCCTATGCGGGATTTCGCCGGTCAAATACCTGGCCTCCCTCAGCTTTTGTACGTCTTCCTCCGTGACGGAGGAAGGCATCCATCGGCCTCGAAGGTCGGAGCCGGACATCATCGAAGGTCCGAAGCACCTAAATCTGGAACCTTGGGTGCTGGAACTCGAGGCGGGGGGAGGATTCGATTGAGATCGAACGAAAGGAGTAAAGCTTTGTTCTCTTTATAAGAGGTTGAATACCAGGAGCCCTCCCTGTGACCGTTTGGTCTAACCTTTAATCGGGGGGGATATACCAACGGGCGCGACTGGGTTACTCACGTCCATAATGATGAGGATCCCGTAAATAAAGGGGATACGATCTCTGCTTCGACTAGACGTGCCAAGGAAACCGCCTCGCAAAATGCGCTGAGGTGGGACTGTAAAAAACGATTCTAATGAAGGCTTGGCTGTGGTGTGATGTCATGCTACAGAATATGTCAGCAGATTAGATTTGTGAAAATACTATTCTCTCCACGGTGGTATGTGGAACTTGTTTTGCAGAGCCGAACACGATCCTCGTGTTCAAAATCTTCTATGAAGTATTCGGAGGAGGAACCTGCCTTGCAATGCCGAAGACAATCTGCGCGCCGGACTCGTCGTCATTGAAGCCTGGTTCAGGGGCTACTGAGGGAGTCCTGGATTAGGGGGTGTCCGAACAGCCGGACTATAACCTTTGGCCGGACTATTGGACTATGAAGATACAAGATTGAAGACTTCATCCCGTGTCTGGATGGGACTTTCCTTGGCGTGGAAGGCAAGCTTGGCAATACGGATATGTAGATCTCCTCCAATTGTAACCGACTCTGTGTAACCCTAGCCCCCTCCGGTGTCTATATAAACCGGAGGGGTTAGTCCGTTGGACACCATAACAACAACAATCATACCATAGGCTAGCTTCTAGGGTTTAGCCTCTCTGATCTCATGGTAGATCCCCCTCTTGTACTACCCATATCATCAATATTAATCAAGCAGGAGTAGGGTTTTACCTCCATCGAGAGGGCCCGAACCTGGGTAAAAACATCGTGTCCCTTGTCTCCTGTTACCATCCGCCTAGACGCACAGTTAGGGACCCCCTACCCGAGATCCGCCGGTTTTGACACCGACAAATGGTAATTGATTTCCGCAAATTAAATAAGGCTACTAAGAAAGATCATTACCCCTTACCTTTTATTGATCAAATGCTAGAAAGATTATGCAAACAAACACATTACTGCTTTCTAGATGGTTATTCTGGTTTCACTCAAATACCTGTGTCGGCTAAAGATCAATCAAAGACTACTTTTACATGCCCTTTTGGTACTTTTGCTTATAGATGTATGCCTTTTGGTTTATGTAATGCACCTGCTACCTTTCAAAGATGCATGATGGCTATATTCTCTGACTTTTGTGAAAAGATTTGTGAGGTTTTCATGGACGACTTTTCCGTCTATGGTTCCTCTTTTGATGATTGCTTGAGCAATCTTGATCGAGTTTTGTAGAGATGTGAAGAAACTAATCTTGTCTTGAATTGGGAAAAGTGCCACTTTATGGTTAATGAAGGTATTGTCTTGGGGCATAAAGTTTCTGAAAGAGGTATTGAAGTTGATAAAGCCAAGGTTGATGCTATTGAAAAGATGCCATGTCCCAAGGACATCAAAGGTATAAGAAGTTTCCTTGGTCACGCCAGATTTTATAGGAGGTTCATTAAGGACTTCTCAAAAATTTCTCGGCCTCTGACTAATTTATTGCAAAAAGATGTACCATTTGTCTTTGATGATGATTGTGTAGAAGCATTTGAAATACTTAAGAAAGCATTAGTCTCTGCACCTGTTGTTCAGCCACCTTATTGGAATTTACCCTTTGAAATTATGTGTGATGCTAGTGATTATGCTGTAGGTGCTTGAGGGAGTCCTGGATTAGGGGGTGTCCGGATAGCCGAACTATAACCTTTGGCCGGACTCTTGGACTATGAAGATACAAGATTGAAGACTTCGTCCCGTGTCCGGATGGGACTTTCCTTGGCGTGGAAGGAAAGCTTGGCAATACGGATATGTAGATCTCCTCCCATTGTAACCGACTCTGTGTAACCCTAGCCCCCTCCGGTGTCTATATAAACCGGAGGGTTTAGTCCATAGGACATAAGAAGAACAATCATATCATAGGCTAGCTTCTAGGGTTTAGCCTCTCTGATCTCGTGGTAGATCTACTCTTGTACTACCCATATCATCAATATTAATCCAGCAGGAGTAGGGTTTTACCTCCATCGAGAGGGCCCGAACCTGGGTAAAAACATCGTGTCCCTTGTCTCTTGTTACCATCCGCCTAGACGCACAGTTCGGGACTCCCTACCCGAGATCCGCCGGTTTTGACACCGACATTGGTGCTTTCATTGAGATTTCCTCTGTGTCATCGTCTTTAGGCCCGATGGTTCCTCCGATCATCAGCAACGATGAGGTCTAGGGTGAGACTTTTCCCCCCGGATAGATCTTCATATTCGGCGGCTTTGCACTGCGGGATAATTCGCTTGGCCATCTGGAGTAGATTAAAAGCTACGCCCCTGGCCATCAGGTCAGATTTGGAAGTTTGAATTACATGGTCGACATCCACGGAGACTTGATCTTTGATGGATTCGAGCCACAGCCGAGCGCGCCGCACTGTCATGATGGGCATGACTTAACTCTGCTGCCGAACAGTGCCCTGGAGGCCGCACCCGCATCCGCTCCGACCTCTAGCTCGGAGCCAACTGCGCCAACCGAGGGCTGGTGGCTAGACCCCGCGCGCGGTTGCAGTCTCAACGGCGATCGAGCCGAACACCAGCCTTATCCTCTGCGAATCCTGTGACTCCAAGGTGTCGGACTCTTCTCCGGACTCCGAACCCTCTGCGCCCCTGCCAATCGAATCCGATTGGGCGCCGATCATGGAATTCACCGCCGCGGATATCTTTCAGCACTCGCCCTTCGGCGACATTCTGAATTCACTAAGGTCTCTCTCTTTGTCAGGAGAGTCCTGGCCGGATTATGACCGGCAGGATTGGGATGCGGACGACGAAGAAATTCGACGCCCACCCACCACCCACTTTGTAGCCACTGTCGATGATTTAACCGACATGCTAGACTTCGACTCCGAAGACATCGACGGTATGGACGACGATGTAGGAGACGAACAGGAACCAGTGCCTATAGGGCACTGGATAGCCACCTCGTCATATGACATATATATGGTGGATACACCCCAAGAAGGCAATGGCGTCGGAACAGCGGGGGATGACCCCTCCAAGAAGCAACCTAAGCGTCGGTGTCAGCGGCGCCGCTCTAAGTCCTGCCAAAGCAAAAACGGTGATACCGGCACGGGAGATAATAACACCCCAGACAGTGCCGAAGACAACTCCCTCCAGCAAGATTCAGTGCAGGAGGATGGAGAAGCCAGCCCCCCTGAGAGAGCGGCAGACAGAGAGGAAGAGGATGATAATTACATGCCTTCCTCCGAAGACGAGGCAAGCCTCGGCGACGACGAATTTGTCGTGCCTGAGGATCCCGTCGAGCAAGAGCGCTTCAAGCACAGGCTTATGGCCACGGCAAATAGCCTTAAGAAAAAATAGCAATAGCTTAGAGCTGATCAAGATTTGCTAGCCGACAGATGGACTGAAGTCCTCCCGGCCGAGGAGTACGAACTCGAACGCCCCTCCAAGAGCTACCCAAAGTGCAGGTTGCTACCCCGATTAGAGGAGGAAGCACTTAAACCTACATCACCAGCGCATGATGCGGCTGACCGGCCACCTCGCGGCCGCGACAGAGAGGCTTCCCGGCCCTCCACTCAAGCCGCACCCCGGCGTCGCTCAAAAAATACCAAGGCATGGGGAAACGTGCTAGACCTGCAAGATATGTTGGAGGACAAGGCAAGGCAAACAAGATCGATCTATGGATCGCGCGGGCACCCCACGATACGAAATGATAACCATCACGCCGGATACAGTAAATCCGGCCAGGCCGAACACAGCAGACAAAGCTCATTTGAGCTACGTCGTGATATAGCCCAGTACAGAGGTGCCGCACACCCGCTATGCTTCACAGATGAAGTAATGGATCATCAAATCCCAGAGGGTTTCAAACCCGTAAACATTGAATCATACGATGGCACAACAGATCCTGCGGTATGTATCGAGGACTATCTCCTTCATATCCACATGGCCCGTGGCGATGATCTACACGCCATCAAATACCTCCCACTCAAGCTTAAAGGACCAGCTCGACATTGGCTTAACAGCTTGCCAGCAGAATCAATTGGTTGTTGGGAGGACCTGGAAGCCGCATTCCTCGACAATTTCCAGGGCACCAATGGCAACCACCAGACGCCGATGACCTGAGCCACATAATTCAGCAGCCAGAAGAATCCGCCAGACAATTCTGGACACGGTTCTTAACCAAGAAAAATCAAATCGTCGACTGTCCGGACGCAGAGGCCCTGGCAGCCTTCAAGCATAACATCCGTGACGAGTGGCTTGCCCGACACCTTGGACAGGAAAAGCCGAAATCTATGGCGGCCCTCATGACACTCATGACCCGCTTTTGCGCAGGCAAAGACATCTGGCTGGCTCGTAGCAATAACATGACCAAGAGCCCTGGTAATTCGGATACCAAGGACAGCAATGGTAGGTTGCGTCGCAACAAGCACAATCGCCGCATTAATAGCGACAATGCTGAAGATACAACAGTTAATGCCGGATTCAGAGGCTCTAAACCCGGTCAGCGGAAAAAGCCATTCAAAAGAAACACTCCGGGCCCGTCCAGTTTGGACCGTATACTCGATCGCTCGTGCCAGATACATGGCACCCCCGAAAAACCAGCCAATCACACCAACGGGGATTGTTGGGTGTTCAAGCAAGCCGGCAAGTTAAATATCGAAAACAGAGACAAGGGGCTACATAGCGACGACGAGGAGGAGCCCCGGCCGCCGAAAAATAGTGGACAGAAGGGCTTCCCCCCACAAGTGCGGATGGTGAACATGATATACGCAACCCACATCCCTAAGAGGGAACGGAAGCGTGCGCTAAGGGACGTCTATGCGTTGGAGCCAGTCGCCCCAAAGTTCAACCCGTGGTCCTCCTGCCCGATCACTTTCGATCGAACGGATCACCCCAATAGCATCCGCCATGGCGGATTCGCCGCATTGGTTCTAGACCTAATGATTGACGGATTTCACTTCACTCGAGTCCTTATGGACGGCGGCAGCATCCTGAACCTGCTTTATCAGGATACAGTGCGGAAAATGGGCATAGACCCCTCAAGGATTAAACCCACAAAAACGACCTTCAAGGGCGTCATACCAGGAGTAGAGGCCAACTGCGCAGGCCCAGTTACACTCGAAATGGTCTTCGGATCCCCGGATAATTTCTGAAGCGAGGAGTTAATCTTCGACATAGTCCTGTTCCGCAGTGGCTATCACGCACTGCTCGGACGAACCGCATTTGCAAAATTCAATGCGGTGCCGCACTACGCATACCTCAAGCTCAAGATGCCAGGACCTCGAGGAGTCATTACGGTCAATGGAAACACCGAACGCTCTCCCCGAACGGAGGAGCATACGGCGGCCCTTGCAGTGGAAGTACAAAGCAGCCTCTCAAGGCAATTCTCCAGTCTGGCTATTAAACGTCCGGACACCGTCAAGCGCGCCTGGAGTAACCTACAACAAGACCGCCTGGCACATTCCGAGCAAGCATAGCAATGCGGCCCCAACCCCAGCCCTCGCGAAACTACGAAATCAGTACCACGCGTACATAATTACGCTCTAAAAATACCATGGGCACAGGGGAAGGAGCACGACCACGGCATGCCCAAAATGCGGCTCAATCGCACTAGGGGCTCCCGATTTTGTCATTTTTCTTACTTTCAGGACTCCACTCTCCGGAAGGCCTGACCGGTAGTACAATCGCCGAACACACGATGCAACAACCAAGGAGGCAGAAAGCTACGTCGAATTCCCAGGTGGTCTCTATAACGAGCAAAATACCTGTCTTACATACCGTCCTGCAGCTCGCCCCTGGAGGGGGACATGTCAAATAGTCCCATCTCTTGCTTATCGCACTATTTTCATCGTTCTGCTTTTACCGCAGCCTTTTCGAATAAACAATGCTTAGCTTTAGCTTATTACTGCATTCTCTATTCATTCCTTTTTTCATATACATGTTCAGTTATGACATATAGCACCCGTACACTTTGGTACGGTCAATACGCCAGGGGCTCAAGCACCCCATAATACGGCGTGAGAAGTCCGAACACTTTCACAAGTGCGGCCCTCCAAACTTATAGCATTATATGCACCAGCTCCGAATCATGTCTTTGGTCAATAGTTGGGTTTGCCCGGCTCCCATGTTTTGGTACCTTACGTTCCGCTATAGCGGCTAAGGTAGCGCTGGGAGAACTACTGCGATTGTGCCCCGGTTGAGCTGGGCTAAGCACCTCAGTAGAGAAAGCTAAAACTGACTGTCATGATAGGGCGAGAGTTGGTCGTTATTCGAGAGGTTTCGAGTCCCTAAAGACTTATGCCGCTTAGAGCGAGGAGTCGGCTTTGTCCGGCCTAGGCGTGTATAGCGCCCCGAACTCGGTCTTCCGAACACTAGGGCTTCGCCGAAATGTAAAATTATAGAATTCTCTGGCTAAGTGAGAGTGATACCGCATTATAGTCCGATTGCCTTGTTCGTTGTGCTGAGCACCTCCCTCGAAGGACCCAAGAATGGGAAAAAGAGTGCTCAGGTCTATCCCGAACACCCCAGCGCTCGTGGCATGGGGGTAGAAGCCGACGACTCGCCATCTCTCAGATTTTATAAACGGCCGCATAGAAGGTAATATTTTAAATTAAAACAAGCGTTGCATAGTGCATATGAACAAGTTTTCAGCGTACAGGATAACACGAGCGAGTTTACTCAAATATTACATCCCTGGAACATTCATCCGCCACAAGGTGGGCACCCTTCAGGACGCCCTCATAGTACATCTCGGGGTGGCGATGCTCCTTGCCCTGCAGTGGCCCGTCCTTCACCAGCTTCTCTGCATCCATCTTGCCCCAGTGCACTTTAGCACGGGCAAGCGCCCTACGGGCGCCCTCGATGCAGGCGGAGCGATTGATAACTTCAAGCCACGGACAAGCATCCACCAGCCGCCTCACCAGCCCAAAGTAGCTCCCAGGCATGGCCTCTCCAGGCCACAGCCGAACTATGAGGCCCTTCATGGCCTGTTCAGCCACCTTATGGAGCTCGACCAGTTTCTTCAGCTGGTCGCTCAAGGGCACCGGGTGTCCGGCCTCAGCATACTGAGACCAGAACACCTTCTCCATCGAGCTCCCCTCCTCGGCCCGGTAGAAGGCGGCGGCATCTGACACGCTACAGGGCAAATCTGCGAATGCTCCTGGAGAGCTCCGGACTCGGGTAAGTAACAAGTAATTCACTTTCACATGCTGGCTTTGCATAAAGAATGCCTTACTCGCCGCTATCTTCTTCATCGCCTCAATTTCCTGGAGGGCTTTTTGGGCTTCGGCCTTGGCAGACTTGGCGCTTTCAAGGGCCGCAGCAAGCTTGGACTCTCGCGTCTTTGAGTCAAGCTCCAAACTCTCGTGTTATTTCACGAGAGCCTGGAGCTCTTGCTGCACCTCGCCAACCCGCGCCTCATGTTTCTCCCGCTCGGTGTGCTCCATGGCCGCCTTCTTTTCGGCCTTGGAAAGCGCTTGCTTCAGGGTCGCCACCTCAGTCGTGGCCCCTAGGACACCAATAGCGATCTTTTCATTTTTTGCAACTGCATCTTTTATATAATTACACAAGGCATTACGTACCTTGGCTCTCCTCGAGCTGCTTCTTGGCAAGGCCGAGCTCTTGCTCGAACGGCTCAAGGTTCTGCTTCAGCGTGCCCACCTCCGCAGTCAGTGCGGCAGAGGCCAGCAGTGAAGCCTGCATACGCATATCGACATTATTATGTTAGACTCCTGCAAATATTATTAGATCCTCTATTCGGCTTTTCCTTGTGAACGCCAAACAGAGCATCAGGGGCTACTGTCTATGCGGTAATATTTTCATATATTTTCCTACGTACCTCAAAGCCTGTCAACAGGCTGGCGCAGGCTTCAGTTAGCCTGCTCTTGGCGGAACGAACCTTCTGGATCACCGCACTCATGATAGTACGGTGCTCCTCGTCGATGGAGGCGCCGTTAAGCACCTCCAGCAAGTTATCCGGTGCCTCCGGTTGGGCGGAGGCCACCGGCGCAATACGCTTGCCCTTCTTAGTAGGGGGCCGCCTACCGGAGTCCGGAACCGCTGAAGGTTCCGGCGCGGTGTCTGGCCCAAGGCCGGACTCGAAGCCCTTGGGGGCTTGGCTCCCTTTGTGCTTGCAGTCCGGGAGGTCGCCTTGCGGTGCCTCCAGGACCACCTCCCCTTGGTTTGGAGCCTTTTGGGACAACACCTCGGCGTCGTCCGTGGGGCGAGGGGAGGTAGCGGTCGGAAGTGAAAAACTGTTCACATCCGACGAATCCAAGGAACCACTCGACGACACGTCGAGCCGGGCTTTGGGCGAACTGCATAATTATATTCGGCGTCAGGAGAAGTTGTGCAATGAAGGAACACTATGAGTCACTCTGGTGTCCGGATACTTATGACTTCGCCAGGGGCTTGGCCCTGAGCGGCCACTCCTCTTCGCCGTCGTCGGCGTTGGTGGAGCAGTCCGGAGGAAGGGTCCTCCCTTTCTTGGACCCTCCGACCTCCCCAGTTGGGGCGGCCTTCGTTTTCTTTTCTCCCCCTGCTGGGGAAGAAATCTCTCTTTCCTCCTCCTCGTCTTCATGGGAGGAGTGCGCCTCGGAGTCATCGGACGATGAGTCCGACTCCACCGGGCGCCGGGAACTCTTCCGGGTTCCCGTGGCCTTCTTCTTGGCCTTCTTCTCCGGCACCACGTAAGGTGCCGGAACCAGCAGCTCCGCCAAGCGGGAGTCTGCTGGGTCTTCAGGCAAAGGAGCCGGACAGTTGATTTGTCCGGTCGTCCTCTGCCAGTCCTGTCAAAGGCATGGGGGCTTAGATCTCGCATAGAGTCAAACTATGAAAGACAAATATCCTGTAAGAGGTAAAACAGCTTACCGCGTTGGCTTGACGCTGCGCGCAAAATCCGTGATCCTCGGTGGCGGAAGCAGGAGCCTCGGCGCCCTTGAATAGCACCTTCCATGCATCTCCGTACGTTGTGTCGAAGAGCCTGCTCAGAGTTCGGTGCTGGGCCGGGTCGAACTCCCACAAGCTGAAAGCCCGTTGTTGGCATGGGAGGATCCGGCGGATGAGCATGACCTGGACTACGTTGACGAGTTTGAGCTTCTTGCTCACCAGGTTTTGGACGCATGTTTGGAGTCCGGTCAGCTCCTCCGAACTACCCCACGGCAGGCCCTTCTCTTTCCAGGAGGTGAGCCGCGTAGGGATTCCGGATCGGAACTCGGGGGCTGCGACCCATTTAGGGTCACGCGGCTCGGTGATGTAGAACCACCCTGATTGCCACCCCTTTATGGTCTCCACGAAGGAGCCCTCGAGCCATAGGACGTTGGGCATCTTGCCCACCATGGCGCCTCCGCACTCCGCCTGGCGGCCGCCCACTGCCTTCGGCTTGACATTGAAGGTCTTCAGCCATAAGCCGAAGTGGGGCTGGATGCAGAGGAAGGCCTCACATACGACGATAAACGCCGAGATATTGAGGATGAAGTTTGAGGCCAGATCGTGGAAGTCCAGGCCGTAGTAGAACATGAGCCCCCGGACGAATGGGTGGAGAGGGAAGCCTAGTCCGCGAAGGAAATGGGTGAGGAACACCACCCTCTCATGGGGCCTGGGGGTGGGGATGAGCTGCCCCTCGTCTGGGAGCCGGTGCGCGATGTCGTCAGACAAGTATCCGGCTCTCCTCAGCTTCGTGATGTGTCCCTCCGTGACGGAGGAGACCATCCACTTGCCTCCCGCTCCGGACATGGTTGGAGAAGGTTGAGGTGGGGAATGCGGACTTGGGCGCTGGAGCTCGAGTGTGCGAAAATGGACGAGCAAAGGAGGAAGAAGGCGTGGATGAAAAGGTGGATCCTTATCCCCTTATATGGGCGGACGAAACTATGCGTCCCCACCAGCCTGGTAAAACTCGCTTATCCCCCAAGCGCCGTAATCAATGGCATGGTTTGGTTAACCATGCCCGTATTGATGAGAATCCCGGAATAAGGGGACACGATCTCTGCTTCGACAAGACGTGCCAAGGAAACCGCCTCGCAAAACGCGCTGAGGTGGGACAGTAAAAACGATTCGAATAAAGGCTTGGCTGTGGTGTGATGTCACGCTACGGAATACGTCAGCAGATTAGATTTGTGAAAATACTATTCTCTCTACGGTGGTATGTGGAACTTATTTTGCAGAGCCGGACACTATCCTTGTGTTCAAAATCTTCTATGAAGTATTCGGAGGAGGAACCTGCCTTGCAATGCCGAAGACAATCTGCGCGCCGGACTCGTCGTCATTGAAGCCTGGTTCAGGGGCTACTGAGGGAGTCCTGGATTAGGGGGTGTCCGGATAGCCGGACTATAACCTTTGGCCGGACTCTTGGACTATGAAGATACAAGATTGAAGACTTCGTCCCGTGTCCGGATGGCACTTTCCTTGGCGTGGAAGGCAAGCTTGGCAATAAGGATATGTAGATCTCCTCCCGTTGTAACCGACTCTGTGTAACCCTAGCCCCCTCCGGTGTCTATATAAACCGGAGGGTTTAGTCCATAGGACATAAGAAGAACAATCATACCATAGGCTAGCTTCTAGGGTTTAGCCTCTCTGATCTCGTGGTAGATCTACTCTTGTACTACCCATATCATCAATATTAATCAAGCAGGAGTAGGGTTTTACCTCCATCGAGAGGGCCCGAACCTGGGTAAAAACATCGTGTCCCTTGTCACCTGTTACCATCCGCCTAGACGCACAGTTCGGGACCCCCTACCCGAGATCTGCCGGTTTTGACACCGACAGTGCTGTTCTAGGGCAAAGAGTTGATAAAAAATTAAATGTTATCCATTATGCTAGTAAGACTCTAGACAATGCTCAAAGAAATTATGCTACTACTAAAAAATAACTTTTAGCAGTTGTATTTGCTTGTGATAAGTTCAGACCTTATATTGTTGATTCTAAAGTAACTATTCACACTGATCATGCCGCTATTTAATATCTTATGGAGAAGAAATATGCTAAACCTAGACTTATTAGATGGGTTCTCTTGCTACAAGAATTTGATTTGCATATTGTTGATAGAAAAGGAGCTGAGAACCCCGTTGCAGACAACTTATCTAGGTTAGAGAATGTTCTTGATGACCCACTACCTATTGATGATAGCTTTCCTGATGAACAATTAAATGTTATAAGTACTTCTCGTAGTACTCCTTGGTATGCTGATTATGCTAATTACATAGTTGCTAAATTCATACCACCTAGCTTCACATACCAACAAAAGAAAAAGTTTTTCTATTATTTGAGACATTACTTTTGGGATGACCCACATCTTTATAAAGAAGGAGTAGATGGTGTTATTAGACGTTGTGTACCTGAGCATGAACAGGAACATATCCTATGCAAGTGCCACTCCGAAGCTTATGGAGGACACCACGCTGGAGACAGAACTGCACATAAGGTATTGCAATCCGGTTTTTATTGGCCTACTCTCTTCAAGGATGCCCGTAAGTTTGTCTTGTCTTGTGATGAATGTCAAAGAATTGGTAATATTAGTAGACGTCAAGAAATGCCTATGAATTATTCAGTTGTTATTGAACCATTTGATGTTTGGGGCTTTGATTATATGGGACCTTTTCCTGCCTCTAATGGATACACACATATTTTAGTTGCTGTTGATTACGTTACTAAGTGGGTAGAAGCTATTCCAACTAGTAGTGCTGATCATAACACTTCTATTAAAATGCTTAAGGAAGTCATTTTTCCGAGGTTTCGAGTCCCTAGATATTTGATGACTGATGGTGGTTCACACTTTATTCACGGTGCTTTCCGTAAAATGCTTGCTAAGTATGATGTTAATCATAGAATTGCATCTCCTTATCACCCACAGTCTAGTGGTTAAGTAGAATTGAGTAACAGAGAGCTCAAATTAATTTTGCAAAACACTGTCATTAGGTCTAGAAAGAATTGGTCCAAGAAACTTGATGATGCATTATGGGCATATAGAACTGGATATAAAAATCCTATGGGTATGTCTGCGTATAAAATGGTATATGGAAAAGAATGTCACTTACCTCTCGAACTAGAACATAAGGCATATTGGGCTATCAAAGAGCTCAACTATGATTTCAAACTTGCCGGTGAAAAGAGGTTATTTGATATTAGCTCACTTGATGAATGGAGAACCCAAGCTTATGAAAATGCCAAGTTATTTAAAGAAAAAGTTAAAAGATGGCATGACAAAAGGATACAAAAGCGTGAGTTTAACGTAGGTGATTATGTATTGCTATACAACTCTTGTTTAAGATTTTTTGCAGGAAAACTTCTCTCTAAATGGGAAGGCCCCTATGTTATCGAGGAGGTCTATCATTCCGGTGCCATAAAAATCAACAACTTCGAAGGCACAAATCCGAAGGTGGTAAACGGTCAAAGAATTAAACATTATATCTCAGGTAATCCCATAAATGTTGAAACCAATATTATTGAAACCGTAACCCCAGAGGAATACATAAGAGACACTTTCCAGAACATTTCAGACTCCGAAAAGGAATAGGTATGTGGTACGGTAAGTAAACCGACTCCAAAACAATTTTTAAGGCAATATTTCTCCATTTTGGAATATTTAGAAAAATAGGAAAATAAGTAGCAGTCCGGGAAGGACACGAGGGCCCCACGAGGGTGGTGGGCGCCCCCTACCCTCCTGGGCGCGCCCCCTACCTCGTGAGCACCTCGTGTGCCTTCCGGACTCCGTTTTCTTGCACGATACATATTTTGGTCGGTAAAAATTCACTATATATCCTCCCGAAGGTTTTGACTCCCGTATCACGCAAATCTCCTCTGTTCTTGTTTTGAGCTGTTTTCTGACAGATATAGGTTATCATGACGTCCCCCTCCTCCAACAATGGTGACAAATATGCTTGGCTAATGAAGATAGAGCTGAAGAGGGAAGAGCCCATGGAGATCAACAAGGACGAAGGGATCAAGAAGGCCACGGAAAACCAAGCTCCTGCAACAGAAGACATCCTTCAACTTGATCATAATCTTCTTACCCCAACTGAGATCGAAGCTTTCAAGATGATTGAGTTAACTCGTATACAGAACAGGTATCTCACAAGTGAAAATATATTGTTGAAGGAGCATATTGTTGCACTCAGGGGCATTATCCGCAAGCTGGAGGATCTCTTGCGCTCGATGTGCGACTATCCATCACCACCACCTTCTTCACCGACAAAGGAGACATAATCACATGGGTATGGGCACTCCCCTTGATAACTGCCAAGCTTGGGGGAGGTGCCCCGGAATCGTATCACCATCGCAACTCCTATCTTTACCGTTTTTCTTAGTTCGATCCTTTTAGTAGTATTTTGATCTAGTAGAATAAAGTTGTTGGCATGATCTAGTTTTGAGTTTTGCTTTGTGATCTCTCTATGTAATCAGGTCCGTGAGCTATATAATAAAGATTAGTGTTGAGTCAAGGGCTTGATTATTTTGCCATGGTCTTGAGTGAATAAAAGAAAAGAATAAAAAGAATAAAAAGAAACAAAAGTTCATATTGATCTTATTGAGAGTAATGACTTCACATAGAAGGAGTATGATGATTAAAAGTTGTTGGGAGTTGGCAGACATAGCTTTGGTCATTGTTGCAATTAATAGGAAGTAATAAGGAAAGAGAGGTTTCACATATAGATATATTATCATTGACATCTTTTATGATTGGGAGCACTCATTAAAATATGACATGCTAAAGAGTTGATGTTGGACAAGGAAGACAACATAATGAGTTATGTTTTCTTATATCTGAGATAAAGTATGTTGTCATGGATCCTCTAACATGTTGAGCTTGCCTTTCCCCCTCATGCTAGCCAAATTCTCAGCACCAAGTAGAGATACTACTTGTGCTTCCAAAAACCCTTAAACTAGTTTTTCCATGAGAGTCCACCATATCTACCTATGGATTGAGTAACATCCTTCAAGTAAGTTGTCATCGCTGCAAGGCAATAAAAATTTCTCTAAATATGTATGATTGATTGGTGTGGGAGAAATAAGCTTTATACGATCTTGTGATGTGAAAGTAATAAAAGCGATGGACTGCATAATAAAGGTTCATATCACAAGGGGAAATATGAAGTGACGTTCTTTCGCATTGAGATTTTGTGCATCCAACCATAAAAGCGCATGACAACCTCTGCTTCCCTCTACGAAGGGCCTATCTTTTATCATTATCTTCTACCTTATGCAAGAGTCATGGTGATCTTCACCTTTCCTTATTCATTTTATCCTTTGGCAAGCCCAGCATGTTGGAAAGAACATGATATATATATATATATATCTAATTGGATGTAGGGGAGCATGAGTTATTATTGTTGACATTACCCTTGAGGTAAAAGGTTGTGGGGCAAAACTATAAGCCCCTATCTTTCTCTGTGTCCTATTAAAACTTCGTAACCACAAGTATTGCGTGAGTGTTAGCAATTATGAAGGACTAGATGATAGTTGAGTATGTGGACTTGCTTTTTAGCTCTAACATAGACTCTTTCCGATGTTATGATAAATTGCAATTGCTTCAATGACTGAGGTTATAGTTTGTTGGTTCTCAATAAGGTTTCTTATTCATACTTTTGCACTGTGAATTGATCATCACTTGAACATAAGTAATCATATGACAAAATCTATATATGCTGTTGTTATGAGAATAATCATGATGCCTTCATGTCCGTATTTTATTTTTATCGACGTCTCTACCTCTAAACATGAGGACATATTTATTTTTATCGGCTTTTCGCTTGAGGACAAGCGACGTCTAAGCTTGGGGGAGTTGATACGTCCATTTTGCATCATGCTTTTATATCGATATTTATTGCATTATGGGCTGTTATTCCACGTTATGTCACAATACTTATGGCTATTCTCTCTTATTTTACAAGGTTTACATGAAGAGGGAGAATGTCGGCAGCTGGAATTCTGGGCTGGAAAAGGAGCAAATATTAGAGACCTATTCTGCGCAACTCCAAAAGTCCTGAAACTCCATGGAATATCTTAAAATAAATAAAGAAAAATCCTCGCCAAAGATGAAGGCCAGGGGGCCCACACCCTGCTCACGAGGGTGGGGGGCGCGCCCCCCCTCTTAGGGCGCGCCCCCCTACCTCGTGGGCCCCCTGGTGGCTCTCCGATGCCCATCTTCTCCTATATGAAGTCTTTCATCAAGAAAAAAACCAGAAGCAACCTTTGGGGACGAGACTCCGCCGCCACGAGGCGGAACCTTGGCGGAACCAATCTAGGGCTCCGGCAGAGCTGTTCTGCCGGGGATACTTCCCTCCGGGAGGGGGAAATCATCGCCATCGTCATCACCAACGCTCCTCTCGTCGGGAGAGGGCAATCTCCATCAACATCTTCACCAGCACCATCTCATCTCCAAACCATAGTTCATCTCTTGTATCCAATTCTTGTCTCCAAGTCCGGGATTGGTGCTAGTAGGTTACTAGTAGTGTTGATTACTCCTTGTAGTTGATGCTAGTTGGTTTATTTGGTGGAAGATCATATGTTCAGATCATATATGCATATTATTACCCCTCTGATTATGAACATGAATATGCTTTGTGAGTAGTTACGTTTGTTCCTAAGGACAAGGGAGAAGTCTTGCTATTAGTAGTCATGTGAATTTGGTATTCGTTCAATATTTTGATAAGATGTATGTTGTCTAGCCTCTAGTGGTGTTATGTGAACGTCGACTAGATAACACTTCACCATTATTTGGGCCTAGAGGAAGGCATTGGGAAGTAATAAGTAGATGATGGGTTGCTAGAGTGACAGAAGCTTAAACTCTAGTTTATGCGTTGCTTCATAAGGGGCTGATTTGGATCCATATGTTTCATGCTATGGTTAGGTTTACCTTAATACTTCTGTTGTAGTTGCGGATGCTTGCAATAGAGGTTAATCATAAGTGGGATGCTTGTTCAAGTAATAACAACACCCAAGCACCGGTCCACCCACATATCAAATTATCAAAGTATCAAACGCGAATCATATGAACGTGATGAAAACTAGCTTGATGATATTCCCATGTGTCCTCAGGAGCGCTTTTCCTTATATAAGAGTTTGTTCCGGCTTGTCCTTTGCTACAAAAAGGATTGGGCCACCTTGCTGCACTTTATTTACTTTTGTTACTTGTTGCTCGTTACAATTTATCTTGTCACAAAACTATCTGTTACCACTTATTTCAGTACTTGCAGAGAATACCTTGCTGAAAACCGCTTATCATTTCCTTCTGCTCCTCGTTGGGTTTGACACTCTTACTTATCAAAAGGACTATGATAGATCCCCTATACTTTTGGGTCATCATTGCACCCACACATGATAGTCCTATTATCTTTTTGAATTCTCCAAACTACACTATATCGGAGAAGTTTGTTCTTATTAAGGATTACATTGATGAGTTGCCTTTTACTATTTCACATGTTAATTTTGATGAATATAATATGCATGTCCTTTCTGCTCCTACTTGCAATTATTATGAGAGAGTAACTACATCTCCGCCTCTCTATGTTTCCAACACGATAGAATTGCAAGAAATTGCTTATAATATGCATTGGCCTTTACCTGATGTGCATGAATTGTTCTTGTATGACATGCCGATGCATAGGAAAAGAGTTAGACTTCGTCATTGATTGATATATGTTGCTTTGTGCTCACTACTAAATGCCAAATCATTGCTAACTAAAATTCGCTTTGATATACCTTGGGATCCGGGTGGATATATCCATTACTTGAGCACTTTATGCCTAGCTTAATGGCTTTAAAGAAAGCGCTGCTAGGGAGACAACCCGGATGTTTTATAGAGTCATTTATTTCTGTTGAGTGCTTTTATAAAGTTTAAAAAACAAAAATATATAGAGGGGAACTTAAATTTTTTCGACAAAAAAGAAGTGATTGGAAGTTATGCATTGAAGAAGTGAGGGTCGACCTTGATCACTTGTGTTCATGCTCATGGAAACAATGGAGAATTTTTCATGAAGATTCTCACAAAAATAATTATCCCCTTGTACAAATCAATTGTATTGAAAATAATAATGTGCCAAGATTTTCCTTTAGGATGATTAGATTGCTTGTTGGTATGTGCGGTGCAGAAACAAAATCTTTGGCTGTAGCGCGTGAATTTTCGTTTTTTACTGGAACATGGAATGTTTCTCAAACGTTTTGCATAGTCTTTCTATACAAATTTTTTATTTTGTCATAATGTTTCAAAATTTTTTGAGTAGCATAAGTATGTTGAATGTTCAGATTACTATAGACTGTCCTATTTAAGACAGATTATGTTTTTGATGCATTGTTTTGCTTGTTTTGATGAAACTATCCATTCTATCAGTTGATTAAGCCATGGAAAATTTATATTACCATAGTTACAATGCAAAAACAAAATATGAATTGGTTTTCGACACTACTTAGAGTAGTGATTTTCTTTATTATACTAACGGTTCTTACCGAGCTTTCTGTTGAGTTTTGTGGGCATGAAGTGATCAAAGATCGAGGAGGTCTCGATATGAAGAGAAGGAGGAGAGGCAAGAGCTAAAGCTTGGGGATGCCCAAGGCACCCCAAGTATATATATTCAAGGAGACTCAAGCGCCTAAGCTTGGGGATGCCCCGGAAGGCATCCCATCTTTCTTCAACAAGTATCGGTATGTTTTCGTCTTCGTTTCGTTCATGTGATATGTGCAAATCTTGGAGCGTCTTTTGTGTTTAGTTTTCATTTTTATTTTATGCACCATGATGGTATGAGATAGTCCATGGTTCATTTATAGAATGCTCATGTCTTTAAAGAATGCTTCATGTGCTTCACTTATATCATTTGAAGTTTGGATTGCCTGTTTCTCTTCACATAGAAAACCGTAATTCATAGAATGCTCTTTTGCTTCACTTGTACTAGTTAGAGCATGATATTTTGTAGAAATAATTAAACTCTCATGCTTCCCTTATATCTATTTAGAGAGTCAAAAGGAATTGGTCATTTTCATGGTTACTCATAAAATCCTACATAAAATTTATGGATCATTGAATATGATATATTTGATTCCTTGCAGTAGTTTTGTGGTATAGAGATGGAATATGTGGGAGGTAATACTAAATGGTTGAGTTTTGTAGAAATATTGGTGTTAAGGTTTGTGATTCCCAAAGCATGCACGTATAGTCTCTTGTTATGCTATGATGTTGGAGCATGATTTATTATTTATTTTCTTCCTTATGAGTGGCGGTTGGGGACGAGCGATGGTCTTTTCCTACCAATCTATCCCCCTAGGGGCATGCGTAGTAGTACTTTGCTTTGAGGGCTAATAAACTTTTGCAATAAGTATATGAGTTCTTTATGACTAATGTGAGTCCATGGATTATACACACTCTTACCTTTCCGCAATTTGCTAGCCTCTACGGTACCGAGCATTGCCCTTTCTCACCTCGAGAGTCGGTGCAAACTTCGCCGGTGCATCCAAACACTGTGATATGATACGCTCTATCACACATAAGCCTTATTATATCTTCCTCAAAACAGCCACCATACCTACCTATTATGGCCTTTCCATAGCCATTCTGAGATATATTGCCATGCAACTTCCACCGCTTTCGTTTTGATGACTTGAACATTCATTGTCATATTGCTTTGCATGACCATATAGCTGACATAGTATTTGTGGCTCACCCACCGTTCATCATTTTTCATACATGTTACGCTAGATCATTGCACACCCTAGAACACTGCCAGAGGCATTTATATAGAGTCATAACTTGTTATAGGTATCGAGTTGTAATTTTTATTTCTTTTGAGTTATAAGTAAATAGAAGTGTGATGATCATCATTATTCATTTTTAGAGCATTGCCCAAGTGAGGAAAGGATGATGGATACTATGATCCCTCCAGAAGTCGGGATGAGACTCCGGACAATGAGAGAAAAAAATATAAAAAAGAAAAAATATAGAAAAAAGAAAAAGAAATAAAAAAATAAAAAAGGAAATAAAAAAAGAGAAGGGCATGCTAGTTCCACACTTGTGCTTCAAAGTAGCACCATGTTTTTCATACGGGGAGTCTCCTACGTTGTCACTTTCATATACTAGTGGGAATTTTTCATTATAGAGTTAGATGCAAACCCACTTAGTTTCATATTGAGCTTTCATACACTTATAGCTCTTAGTGCATTCGTTGCATGGCAATCCCTACTCCTCGCATTGATATCAATTGATGGGCATCTCCATAGCCCGTTGGTCAGCCGCGGCGATGTGAGACTTTCTTCTTTTTTTCTCTCTATATTGTACAACAATTGGTGATGGATGAGGTCACAAGGGATATACAAGGAGATATCCCGTGGTGTATGCTCTTTGCGGATGATGTGGTGCTAGTTGACGATAGTCGGACGGGGGTAAATAGGTATAGTTATGGAGACAAACCTTGGAATCGAAAGGGTTTAGGCTTAGTAGAACTAAAACCGAGTACATGATGTGTGGTTTCAGTACTACTAGGTGTGAGGAAGAGGAGGTTAGCCTTGATGGCCAGGTGGTACCCCAGAAGGACACCTTTCGGTATTTGGGGTCAATGCTGCAAGAGGATGGGGGTATTGATGAGGATGTGAACCATCGAATCAAAGCCGGATGGATGAAGTGGCGCCAAGCTTCTGGCATTCTCTGTGACAAGAGAGTGCCACAAAAGCTAAAAGGCAAGTTCTACAGGATGGCGGTTCGACCCGCAATGTTGTATGGCGCTAAGTGTTGGCCGACTAAAAGGCGACATGTTCAATAGTTAGGTGTGGCGGAGATGCGTATGTTGAGATGGGTGTGTGGCCACACGAGGAAGGATCGAGTCCGGAATGATGATATACGAGATAGAGTTGGGGTAGCACCGATTTAAGAGAAGCTAGTCCAACATCGTCTGAGATGGTTTGGGCATATTCAACACAGGCCTCCAGAAGCTCCGATGCATAGCGGATGGCTAAAGCGTGCGGAGAATGTCAAGAGAGGGCGGGGTAGACCGAATTTGACATGGGAGGAGTCCCTTAAGAGAGACCTGAAGGATTGGAGTATCACCAAAGAGCTAGCTATGGTAGGGGTGCGTGGAAGCTTGCTATCCATGTGCCAGAGCCATGAGTTGGTTGCGAGATCTTATGGGTTTCACCTCTAGCCTACCCCAACTTGTTTGGGATTAAAGGCTTTGTTGTTGTTGTTCTCTATATTGTACACCTATCATCACACTCTATTCCACCCATAGTGCTATATACATGGCTTGCGCTCATGTATTGCGTGAGGGTTGAAAAAGCTAAAGCGCATTAAAAAGTATGAACCAATTGCTCGGCTTGTCATCGGGGTTGTGCATGATAAATACTTTGTGTTAAGAAGACAGAG
Source organism: Triticum urartu (assembly GCF_003073215.2). Classification (NCBI taxonomy): domain Eukaryota; kingdom Viridiplantae; phylum Streptophyta; class Magnoliopsida; order Poales; family Poaceae; genus Triticum; species Triticum urartu. Next base: position 11,929,237 of record NC_053027.1, on the reverse strand, counting down.
CATGACAAGACTATATGATTTTGTAGGGGTAGCTTTCTTTAGCGTTGATATTTTGAAAGACATGATTGTTTGTTGGGATGCCTGAGTATTGATGTCTTTATGTCAAATTATAGACTATTGCTTTGAATCACTCGTGTCTCAATATTCATGCCATGATTAGACATATGATCAAGTTTATGCTAGGTAGCATTCCACATCAAAAATTATCTTTTTTATCATTTACCTACTCGAGGACGAGCAGGGATTAAGCTTGGGGATGCTGACACATCTCCATCGTATATATAATTTTTTATTGTTTCATGCCAATGTTATACAACGTTCACATATTTTTGGCAACTTTTTATAAGATTTATTGGACTAACCTATTGATCCAGTGCCCAGTGTCAGTTCCTATTCGTTGCATGTTTTTTGTTTCGCAGAAAATCCATATCAAACGAAGTCCAAACGCGATAAAATTTTAAGGAGAATTATTGCAAATGGGGCCCGCAGTGCCCACAAGACACCAGGGCACGTCCTAGGCTCCAGGTGCGTGGTGGTGGGTTGTACACACCTCGTACATCGGTTGGGGCTCTACTTTGGATGCAAG